>NC_080381.1:83177992-83443295 GCF_014773155.1 Arachis stenosperma
AAGATGAACACCAAGAATACTTTGAAGATCATGATGAACATCAAGAACATAATTTTGAAAAATTTTTGATGCAAAGAAAACATGCAAGATACCAAACTTAGAAATCTTTAATGCATGGACTCTAACAAACAAAAAATGCATATGAAAAACAACAAACAACACAAAACAAGAAAATATCAAGATCAAACAAGAGGACTTATCAAGAACAACTTGAAGATCATGAAGAACACCATGAATGCATGAATTTTCGAAAAATGCAAGAAAAATTTTTTAAAAGCATGCAATTGACACCAAACTTAAAAATTGACTCAAGACTCAAACAAAAAACACAAAATAATTTTTTTTTATGATTTTTTTAATTTTTTTGGATTTTTATTAATTTTTTCGAAAATAAAGTTTGGAAAAACGAAAAATAAAAGAAAAATTTTGAAAAAGATATTTGAGAAGAAAATTACCTAATCTGAGCAACAAGATGAACCGTCAGTTGTCCATACTCGAACAATCCCCGGCAACGGCGCCAAAAACTTGGTGGACGAAATTGTGACCCTCTTTGTATTTGCATGAGATTTATTTAATGGCTATTGGCTATGTGTGGACACAACTCCGATCAACTTAACCAGCAAGTGTACTAGGTCATCCAAGTAATACCTTACGTGAGTAAGGGTCGATCCCACAGAAATTGTTGGTATGAAGCAAGCTATGGTCACCTTGTAAATCTCAGTTAGGAAGATTAAATGGTTATGGGTTTTGAATAATTAATAATAAATAGAAAATAAAAAGGGATAGAAATACTTATGTAAATCAATAGTGGGAATTTCAGATAGGCGTGTGGAGATGCTAGAATCCTTTCGAATCTCTACTTTCTTATTGCTTTCATCCAATCATTCTTACTCCTTTCCATGGCAATCTGTATGTAGGGCATCACCATCATCAATGGCTACTTTTAATCCTCTCGGGAAAATGGTCCTATGCGCTATCACTGCACGGCTAATCGTCTGGAGGCATCACCCTTGTTGATAGCTACATCCCATCCTCTCAGTGAAAATGGTCCAAATGCTCTGTCACAGCATGGCTAATCATCTGTCGGTTCTCAATCAGGTTGGAGTAGAATCCATTGATTCTTTTGCGTTTGTCATCACGCCCAGCCTTCAGGAGTTTGAAGCTCGTCACAGTAATTCAATACCGGAATCCTACTCGGAATACCACAGACAAGGTTAGACTTTCCGGATTCCCGGGATCCTACTCGGAATACCACAGACAAGGTTAGACTTTTCGGATCCCCATGAATGCCGCCATCTATCTAGCTTATACCACAAAAATTCTGTTGGGGAACCTAAGAGATATGCGCCCGGCCTAGAGTAGAACGGAAGTGGTTGTCAGTCACGCGCGTTCATAGGTGAGAATGATGATGAGTGTCACGGATCATCACATTCATCAAAGTGTTGTTCAACGTATATCTTGGAATAAGAATAGAAGAGAATTGAATAGAAAGTAATGGTAATTGTATTGAAACTTGAGGTACAGCAGAGCTCCACACCCTTAATCTGTGGTGTGCAGAAACTCCACCGTTGAAAATACATAAGTGAAAGGTTCAGACATGGCCGAATGGCCAGCCCCCTGAATGATCAAAAGACTGAATGATCAAAGACTAAAACAGTCAAAAGATTAAACTGTCAAAAGATGTCTAATACAATAGTAAATTATCCTATTTATACTAGACTAGCTACTAGGGTTTACATGAGTAAGTATTTGATGCATAAATCCACTTCCGGGGCCCACTTGGTGCATGCTTGGGCTGAGCTTGATCAATCCACGAGCTGAGGCTTCTCTTGGAGTTGAACGCCGAGTTATAACGTGTTTTGGGCGTTCAACTCCGGATCATGACGTGTTTCTGGCGTTTAACTCCAGACAGCAGCATGTACTTGGCGTTCAATGCCAAGTTACGTCATCAATTTCCGAATAAAGTATGGACTATTATATATAGCTGGAAAGCTCTGGATGTCTACTTTCCAACGCCATTGAGAGCGCGCCATTTGGAGTTCTGTAGCTCCAGAAAATCCAGTTTGAGTGCAGGGAGGTCAGATTCCAACAGCATCAGCAGTCTTTTTGTCAGCCTTTTTCAGAGTTTTGCTCAAGTCCCTCAATTTCAGCCAGAAATTACCTGAAATCACAGAAAAATACACAAACTCATAGTAAATTCCAAAAATATGAATTTAACATAAAAACTAATGAAAACATCCCTAAAAGTAGCTTGAACTTACTAAAAACTACCTAAAAACAATGCCAAAAAGGGTATAAATTATCCGCTCATCACCAGGACTGAGCATGGGTTGGGCACTCAACGCCAGCTCTCCACCCCTTTTATGGCGTTTGAGCACCAGAATTATTCCTCTCTAGGCTCTGACTATCCTCAGAGGGATTTTGGGTAGCAGTCTGTTCATTTCTTGGCTTTCTGCTGCCTTGAAGTGAGGTATTTAATGTTTTTCCATTTCTTAATTGAACTGCTTGGCATTCCTCTGTTATTTGTTTTGATAACTGCTATTCTATTTGCTTCAACTGCACTTCCATATTCATATTAGCCATTCTTGTTTCTTGCAATATCTCCTTGAATTCGGCTAACTGTTTTGTTAGAAAAACTAATTGCTGATTGAATTCAGTAGCTTGATCTGTAGGACTGAGTTCAGCAGTTACTGTTTTAGCCTCTTCGTTGATGGAAGATTCACTGCTTAGGTACAGATGCTGATTTCTGGCAACTGTATCAATAAGCTCTTGAGCTTCTTCTATTGTCTTTCTCATGTGTATAGATCCACCAGCTGAGTGGTCTAGAGAAATCTGAGCTCTTTCTGTAAGCCCATAGTAGAAGATGTCTAACTACACCCATTCTAAAAACATTTCAGAGGGGCATTTTCTTAGCATCTCTCTGTATCTCTCCCACGCATCATAAAGAGATTCATTATCTCCTTGTTTAAAGCCTTGGATGCTCAGTCTTAGCTGTGTCATCCGTTTTGGAGGAAAATAGTAATTTAGGAATTTTTCTGACAGCTGTTTCCATGTCTTTATGCTGTCCTTAGGTTGGTTATTTAACCACCTCTTAGCTTGGTCCTTTACAGCAAATGGAAATAGTAATAATTTGTAGACATCCTGATCTACTTCCTTATCATGTACTGTGTTAGCAATTTGTAAAAATTGTGCCAGAAACTCTGTAGGTTCTTCCTGTGGAAGACCAGAATATTGGCAACTTTGCTGCACCATGATAATGAGCTGAGGATTCAACTCAAAACACTGACTCCGATGGAGGGTATACAGATACTACTGCCATATGAAGCAGTAGTGGGGTTAGCATATGACCCCAGAGTCCTTCTGGACTGTTCATTTCCACTTAGGTCGATGATGGAGAAAGGGAGATGATGTGGATTTATTTAATTTATTTTATTATATAAGAAAAGTAATTTTTGAAATAATAAAATGAAATAAAATAAAAACTAAAATAAAAAGAATAAAAATAAAATTTTGAAAATATTTTATGAAGATTTTCGAAAAAATGAGGAGAGAGAAAGTGGTTATGATATTTTTGAAAAAGATATGATTTTAAAATTTTAAAATTGAAATCTGAAATTTTTATGAAAACAATTTCGAAATATTTGCTTAAAAATAGTTAGAAAAGATGTTCTTTTGATTTTTTGAATTTTATGATGAAAGAGAAAAACACACAAAAGACACAAGACTTAAAATTTTTTTAATCCAATGCTCCTTGTTTTCAAAAATTTTGGAGGGAAAACACCAAGGCACACCAAACTTAAAAATTTTAAGATCAAAATACAAAGAAGGCTCAAGAACACCTTGAAGATTCACAAGAACACCAAGAACAAAAGAAAGAACACCAAACTTAAAATTTTTAGAAAACCAATTAAAATTTTTGAAAACTAAAGAAAAATTAATAAGAAAACACCAAACTTAAAGTTTGGCACATGATTTAATCAAAGAAAAATTATTTTTGAAAAAGTTTTAAAAAGAAGATACCCAATTACCAAGAACACAAACCAACGCTCTAGCCAATTGAGCTATAAATGTAACGTGTTTTAAAGAGGTATCATTAATAAATAAAAATATATTGTTTTAAAACTAATATTTTGAAAAATGCATAAGAAAAACAAGAAAAGACACAAGAAAAATTGACAAGAACAATTTGAAGATCAAGGAAGAACAAAGAACATGCAATTCGAAAATTGAAAGACAAAGAAAAGCATGCAATTGACACCAAACTTAAAACATGACACTAAATTCACACAAAAGACTCCAAGAAAAATTTAAAACTAATAAAGAAAAATAATATTTTTGAAAATTTTTTTAAAAAGGAATAATAGAAGATGCAATCCTAGTGACTCTAAACAAAAAAAGACATATTTTTCCTAATCTAAGTAACAAGATAAACCGTCAGTTGTTCAAACTCAAACAATCCCCGACAACGGCGCCAAAAACTTGGTGCACGAAATTGTAAATCACACTTTTCACAACTCGTACCACTAACCAGCAAGTGCACTGGGTCGTCCAAGTAATACCTTACGTGAGTAAGGGTCGATCCCACAGAGATTGTTGGCTTGAAGCAAGCTATGGTTATCCTGTAACTCTTAGTCAGGATATAATATCAATAAGGATTCTTAGTTTTAATTGTAAACAGCAAAAGAGCATGAAATAAATACTTATTATGCAGTAATGGAAAATATGTTGGAGTTTTGGAGATGCTTTGTCTTCTAAATTCCTGTAACATAATGCTTTATCACTTTCAAACATGCAAGGCTCCTTCCATGGCAAGCTGTATGTAGGGCGTCACCGTTGTCAATGGCTACTTCCCATCCTCTCAGTGAAAATGGTCCAAATGCTTTGTCACAGCACGGCTAATCATCTGTTGGTTCTCGATCATGTCGGAATAGAATCCATTGATTCTTTTGTGTTTATCATCACGCCCAACAATCGCGAGTTTGAAGCTCGTCACAGCCATTCAATCCTTGAATCCTACTCGGAATACCACAGACAAGGTTTAGACTTTCCGGATTCTCAAGAGTGGCCGCCTAAGGGTTCTAGCTTATGCCACGAAGATTCTAATTAAGGAATCTAAGAGATACTCATTCAATCTAATGTAGAACGGAGGTGGTTGTAAAGCACGCATTCATATGTTGAGGATGGTGATGAGTGTCACGGATCATCACCTTCTTCATAGTGAAGTGCGAATGAACATCTTAGATAGGAACAAGCGTGTTTGAATAGAAAACAGAAATAATTGCATTAATTCATCGAGACGCTGCAGAGCTCCTCACCCCCAACAATAGAGTTTAGAGACTCATGCCGTCAAAGAATACAAAGTTCAGATCTAAAAATGTCATGAGATACAAAATAAGTCTCTAAAAGTTGTTTAAATACTAAACTAGTAACCTAGGTTTACAGAAAATGAGTAAACTAAGATGGATAGTGCAGAAATCCACTTCTGGGGCCCACTTGGTGTGTGCTGGGGCTGAGACTTAAGCTTCTCACGTGCCTGGGCTGTTTTTGGAGTTAAATGCCAGGTTGTAACCTATTTCTGGCGTTGAATTCCAACTTGCAACCTGTTTCTGGCACTGAACGCCAGAATGCAACATGGAACTGGCGTTAAACGCCAGTTTACATCATTTATCTTCGTGCAAAGTATGAACTATTATATATTGCTGGAAAGCCCTGAATGTCTACTTTCCAAACCATTTTAAAGCGCGTCAATTGAACTCTTGCGGCTCCAAAAAATCGATTCCGAGTGCAGGAAGGTCAGAATCCAACAACATCAGCAGTCCTTTTTCAGCCTAGATCAGATTTTTGCTTAGCTCCCTCAATTTCAGCCAGAAAATACTTGAAATCATTGAAAAACACAAAAACTCATATTAAAGTCCAGAAATATGAGTTTTGCCTAAAAACTAATAAAAATATACTAAAAACTAACTAAAACACACTAAAATCTACATGAAATTACCCCCAAAAAGCGTATAAAATATCTACTCATCACAACACCAAACTTAAACTGTCGCTTGTCCCCAAGCAACTAGATAAATAAAATAGGATAAAAAGAAATTAAGAAGCAATAATATCTCAAAGTTTCACGTGAAGCTCAGATTCTAATTAGATGAGCGGGACTAGTAGCTTTTTGCTTCTGAACAGTTTTGGCATCTTATTTTATCCTTTGAAATTCAGAATGATTGGCATCCATAGGAACTCAGAATTCATATAGTATTATTGATTCTCCTAGTGCAGTATGTTGAACATTGAACACAGTTACTTTATGAGTCTTCGCCGTGGCCCTAAGCACTTTGTTTTCCAGTATTACCACCGGATACATAAATGCCACAGACACATAACTGGGTGAACCTTATTTCAGATTGTGACTTAGCTTTGCTTAAGTCCCTAGTTAGAGGTGTCCAGAGTTCTTAAGCACACTCTTTTGCCTTGGATCATGACTTTAACCACTCAGTCTCAAATTTTTTCACTTGGACCTACATGCCACAAGCACATGGTTAGGGACAACTTAATTTAGCCGCTTAGGCCTGGATTTATTTCCTTGGGCCCTCCTATCCATTCATGCTCAAAGCCTTGGATCCTTTTCACCCTTGTCTTTTGGTTTAAAGGGCTATTGGCTTTTTCTACCTCTTTTGCTTTTTTTTTTCACTGCTTTTTCTTGCCTCAAGAATCAATTTTATGATTTTTCAGATCAGCAATAATATTTCTCTTGTTCATTATTCTTTCAGGAGCCAACAATTTTAACACTCAAAAACTTCAATATCAAAAATATGCACTGTTCAAGCATTCATTCAGAAGACAGAAAGTATTGCCACCACATATAAGTGATTAGAATTTTCCTTATTAAAAACTCGAAAAAATTATTGTCTCTTTATTCTAAAAATCTACTATTTTATTTATGTTTGATGATATTGAGAAAAATAAATTATAGCTTAATTGGAGATAAAGTCAAAATAGATATACTAATTACTACTACTCCTATATAACTTCTAAGGTAAATTCCTATAAGAACAACTATCACAGAGTTAAAGCTAATATTAGGACTCAACAACCTTTATTTTGGGAAATGGATGTTCCTCTAGTCTGTGGGTTGCTTGGTCCTTCAAGAGATAATTTCTGACGCTTCAGTTCCTTCAAGTCACGCCTTTGCTCTTCTTGTTCCCCAAGCAATTTGCAAAGCATGCTATTTTGATTATTCTATTCTTCCTTTATTTGGTCCATAGCTTCTTGCAACTTGGTAACAGATGCTTCAAGATGCTCCCAGTATTCAATTTGAGGGATTTCCGGGAGGAATTCCTGTGCTCTCCTCTTGATGGGGTCATCCTGCACTTGTTGTTTTTCCATTGATATTTTGGTGATTGGTCGCTCAACTGAGATATACTCAATTATTCCCATCTTCACTCCAGCATATTTACATAGCATAGAGATTAAGCTTGGATAAGCCAATTTGTCATCTTTGGAGTTCTTGTTTGCAATTATGTAAAGTTCACACGAAATCAGCTGATGAACTTCCACTTCTCTTCCCAACATAATGCAGTGGATCATCACTGCTCTTTTAATGGTGACTTCAGAGCGGTTGCTAGTGGGCATTATAGAACGCCCAATGAAGTCCAGCCAGCCTCTGGTGACTGGTTTGAGATCTTCTCTCTTGAGTTGATTTGGGACGCCCTTGGTGCTGGTGGTCCACCTAGTTTCAGGGAGGCATATGTCCTCTAGAATCTTGTCTAGGCCTTTGATGATTTAGATTTTTGATGGTTTAGAATTTCACAAATGAATTCTCGTTGCAAGTATAGTTCCTAAACCAAACAATAATCTTTTCATACAAAAAGTTGTTTGTCACTAAAATAAACCCCTAAATTTATAAACCGAAGTATTGAAATCTCGGGTTGTTTTCCCTAGGAATTACAATAGAGTGTCTTGTTATTGGTTGTGAGTTATTTTGGGGTTTTGATATGAAGCATGAAAGATAAATGGCAAGAAAGTAAACTAAGGCCTAAAAAAGGTCTTGGCAAGGGTTGGTGGTCAAGGATCTCTATCCTAATCACTAACCACAATATGAGAATTGGCAAGGATTAATCTCATTAAATCATCCTCTAACTAGTAGTAAAGGAAAGTCAAATGAGCTATATCAATCGTAGTCCATAAGTCCTAACTCTCCACTAATCCAATTAGTGAGAACTAGAGTCAATGGATCCCAATCATCAATTACTTGGACATTAGTAACTCAAGAGTTCCTAAGTTACCTTTCCAAGCCAAGAGTATAAAATTCTACTCTAAAACCTAACCAAGCATTTCATCAAACACTTGGAAGGCATAAAAGGAAAGCATAGTAAATCAACAACAAGAACAAAATCTAACAATAATTATTGCAAAGAATTAATATCAACAAATCAAAAGGAACACAACTATTATGATTTACCTTGAATTAAATTGAAAGAGAAAGGAAGGAACAAAAGTAGATCCACAACAAAATACAAGAACAACATAAAGGAAATTACAACAAAAGAATATAGGAAGATGAATGTAACAACAAGGAATTGAGAAGATAGAAGTAGAAGAAGATGAATTAAAATCTAGATCTAAGAACTAAACCTAATCCTAATCCTAATCCTAGAGAGAAGTGAGAGCCTCTCTCTCTAGAAACTAACTCTAACTACTTCTAAAACTAAACTATGACTAATGATTAAAAGTATGAAAAGTATGTTGATTCCCCTTCAATCCTTGGCTTAAATAGCATCAGAAATGAGTTGGATTGGGCCCACAAGGCTTTTAAAATCGCTAGCCACGTGTTGCATTAAGTGGGTCATGTGCCACCATCGGCGCGTCCGCGTCCGCGTACCGTGCATGTGCGTGCCCCTATGCGCGATACAACTATGGCAAATCTTATATCGTTTCGAAGCCCCGGATGTTAGCTTTCCAACCCAACTAGAACCGCATCATTTGGACCTCTGTAGCTCAAGTTATGGTCGTTTAAGTGCGAAGAGGTCGGCTTGATAGCTTTCCGGTTCTTTCATTTCTTCATGAGTTCTCCAACTTTTCATGCTTTCTTTCTTCATTCCCTTGATCCAATCTTTGCCTCCTAAACCTTAAATCACTTAACAAACATATCAAGGCATCTAATGAATAAAGGTGAATTAAATTTATTTATTTTAAGACCTAAAAAGCATGTTTTCACTCTTAAGCACAATTAAAGGAGAATATACAAAACCATGCTAATTCATTGGGTAAATGTGAGAAAAGGTCTACAAAATACTCTAAATTCAATATAAGATAAACCGTCAAATTGGGGTTTATCAACCTTTATTTGTTCTCATTATTCTCCTATTAAAGGAGTCTGGGTCATCTTTCAGCTAAGGTAGCTTAAAGATCTCCCTGATTTTGTCAGGGTGGATATGAACAATCTTTCCTCTGACCAAGGTCCGATAGTCATAGAGGGCAGTTCCAGATATTCTCTGCCTGTTTGTTTGCCACAGATTAGCGTAGAATTCATGAACCATGTTTCTTCCCACCTTTATTTCAGGATTAGCTAGGACTTTCCAGTTCCTGTTTCGAATTTGCTCTTGGATCTCCGAATATTTGTCTTCTTTCAGATCGAATTTAACTTCCGGGATCACTGATCTTAGACCCATTATTTTGTAGTAATGGTCTGAATGTTCTTTGGTTAAGAACTTCCCTTGATTCCAAAGTGGTTTTGGAATACTCTCTTTATTGCCTCTTGGAGTGGGTTGTTTTCCTTTAGGAGCCATGATCTTAGTGAGTATGGTTTAGTGATCACGGATAAACACACCAAACTTAGAGGTTTGCTTGTCCTCAAGCAAAAGAAAGGAAAGGAGAGGGATAGAAGGAGAGCTAGTATCGAATGGTGGATGAGAGGAGGGAGGCCGAATGTGGATTTAAAGGGAGGGGGTGGGTTTTCGAAAATTTTGAGAAAGGATAAGATAGAAGATATGATTTGTAAAAGATAAAAATGATAGGAAAAAGATATAAGTTAAAATTAAAAAGTTGTGAAAGATATTTGAAAAGGATAAATCTGAATTTTTATTTTGTAAAAGATTTGAGATGAATTTGAAAAGATAATTGAGTTTTGAAAAAATTTTTTTGAAAAGAAGTTGGATGGGATTTGAAAAGGATTTGTGTTTATGAATTAAGATACATTTGATATTTTTAAAAAAGGGATTTTAGAAATTAGGATTAAAATTTTTGGAATTGAAGGATGAGACTTTGTAACATGTTTATGCAAGAAATTATGAATTGAAATATGAAAATTGGAAAAAATGTGAAGTAAAAACGAATTTATCTCCTTCCCACAATCCTGGCATTAAACGCCCAAACACTGCATGTTTTGGGCGTTTAACACCCATTTGTAGCTTCTCCTGGGCGTTCAATGCCCAGCTGTTGCTTCTGGCTGGCGTTGATCGCCAGAAACTCCTTTGTCACTGGGCGTTTTTCTGAACGCCCAAGATGCTGTGAATCTGGCGTTAAACGCCTAGAAGGTGCTTCTTTCTGGCGTTCAATGCCCAGAAGATGCTTTTTTTTGGAGTTTAACGCCTAGATGGCTATCTCTACTGGCGTTGAATGCCCAGTAGATGCTTCTTTTGGGCATTGAACGCCCAAAACAGCTCTTACTGGCTTTTTCGCACCAGTGAGCTTCTTTTTGCTGTTTTATTCCTCTGAATTCTTCTGTAACTCTATATCATTCACTGAAATGTATTATCTAATTTAAAATTAAAATTACAAATAAAATAAACTCATGACTGGGTTGCCTCCCAGCAAGCGCTTCTTTATTGTCTTTAGCTGGACTATTACTGAGCTTTATTCAAGTCTCAGTTTTGAGCATTCTTGCTCAAAATTTATTTCAAGATAATGTTTGACTCTCTGTCCATTAACAATGAACTTTTTCTTAGAATCACTATCCTGAAGCTCTACGTAACCATGTGGTGACACACTTGTAATCACATATGGTCCTCTCCACCGGGATTTCAATTTCCCGGGAAATAATCTGAGCCTAGAATTAAACAGCAGAACTTTCTGCCCTGGCTCAAAGACTCTAGATGAAGAAGAATAATTAAGGATGAAAGAGGAAAATTAAGAGAGAAGAAGAAGAAGTAGATCTAGATCTAAACCTAGTCCTAACCCTAGAGAGAAGTGAGAGCTTCTCTCTCTAAAACTAACTTTCCCTCCAAACCTAAATAAAACTAAACTAGTGGTGACTAGATGTGTAAAGTAAGTCAATTCCCTTTCAATCCTTGGCTTAAATAGCATTAGAAATGAGTTGGATTGGGCCCACAAGGCTTTAGAATTCGCTGGCCAAGGATTTGCATTTAATGAATCACATGCAAATCGGCGCGTCTGCATACCGTGCGCATGCACACCCCTATGCGCGATGCAACTATGACAAATCTTATATCATTTTGAGGCCCCGGATGTTAGCTTTCCAACGCAACTAAAACCGCATCATTTCAACCTCTGTAGCTCAAGTTATGGTCGATTAAGTGCGAAGAGATCGGCTTGACAACTTTTGCGATTCCTTCATTTCTTCATGAGTTCTCCATTTCTACATGCTTTTCCTTCATTCCCTTGATCCAATCTTTGCCTTCTAATTCTGAAATCACTTAACAAACATATCAAGGTATCAAATGGAATCAAGGTGAATTAAATTTAGCTATTTTAAGACCTAAAAAGCATGTTGTCACTATTAAGCACAATTAAAGGAGAAGTTATAAAACCATGCTATTTCATTGGATAAATGTGGGTAAAAGGTTATAAAATCCCCTAAATCAAGCATAAGATAAACCCTACAAATGGGGTTTATCAGTGATCTTTCTTCGACCTCCACTAGGATCATTGCCTCCGTTTCGTATGCTGATCGGAAAGGTGATTCCTTTGTAGTGGAGTGTGGAGTTGTCCGATATGCCCATAGGACTTGCAGGAGCTCTTCAGCCCAGGCTCCATTTGCATCCTGTAATCTCCATTTTAACCCGGCTAATATGACTTTGTTAGCAACTTCTACTTGTCTGTTGGCCCGGGGGTGTTCTACAGATGTGAATTGGTGTTATATGTTCAGATCGGCCACCAATTTTCTGAAGCCTGCATCTGTAAATTGAGTGCCATTGTTTGTGGTGATGGAGTATGGAACCCCAAATCTTTTGACAATGTTTTTATATAGGAATTTTTGACTTCTTTGAGCAGTGGCGTTAGCTAGGGGTTCCGCCTCAATCCATTTATTGAAATAGTCTACCCCTACGATAAGGAATTTGACTTGTCCGGATACATGAGGGAAAGGACCAAGAAGGTTGAGTCCCCATTTTGTGAATGGCCAGGGTGAGGTTACACTGATAAGCTCTTCTGGTGGGGCGATATGAAAGTTGGCATGTTTTTGATATGGTGAACATGTTTTCACGAATTCTGTTGCTTTTTTTTGTAGAGTCGGCCAATAGAATTCGGCCCGGAGTACCTTTTTGGTAAGAGCCTGTGCTCCGAGATGGTTGCCACAGATACCACTGTGTACTTCTTCTAAAACTTCCTTTGTATTGGAAGTCGGCACACATTTTAACAGTGGTGTTGAAATCCCTCTCTTGTATAGAGTAATGTTTATGATTGTATAGTATTGTGCCTCCCGTTTTAACCTGTTTGCCTCTGTCTTATCTGTAGGGAGTGTTTCTATTTTGAGGTAACTAATTTTGGGAGTCATCCATCCTTGGTCCTGCCCTATTATGGTTAGGACCTTTTCTTCTTTCGAGATTGACGGGCTCTACAGTATTTCTTGGATGAGGCTTCTATTGTTGCCCCCTGGTTTAGTGCTGGCTAGTTTTGAGAGTGCATCAGCTCGAGCATTCTGCTCCCGGGGTATATGGCAGACCTCATATTCTCTAAGTTGTCCGAGCTGTTCCTTGGTTTTGTACAAGTACTTTCTCACAGTCGGATCCTTGGCTTGATAGCTCCCTGCTATTTGTGAGGGGATTACCTGTGAGTCGTTGAAGATGACAAGCTTTTGAGCTCCAACCTCCTTAGCCAGCTTCAAACTGGCTAGTAGTGCCTCAAATTCAGCCTGGTTATTTAAAGCAGGGAACCCGAATTTGAGTGAAAGTTCGATTTGCATTCCCTGATCGCTCTCTATTATCACGCCTGTGCCACTTCCGGTTTTGTTTGAGGAACCGTCTACATAGAGATTCCATTTTGTAGGGATTTCTGGGGAGTCCATAAACTCTGCAATGAAGTCGGCCAGATACTGTGATTTGATGGCTGTCCGAGCTTTATACTGAAGGTGGAATTCAGACAACTCGACTGCCCATTGCAAGATTCTTCCTGCTAAGTCTGTTTTTTGTAAAATGCCTTTTATGGGCTGGTTGGTCCGAACCCTGATGGTGTGGGCTTGGAAATATGGGCGAAGTCATCGGGATGTTAGTATGGGAGTATAGGCGAATTTTTCTATTTTTTGATTATTCAGTTCGGACCCTTGTAGTGCTTTGCTGATGAAGTATATAAGTTGTTGTCTACTGTCATCTTCTCGGATCAGTGCTGAAGCTACTGCCCAATTTCCTACCGCAAGGTACAATAGAAGCGGTTCTCCCTCTCGTGGCCGGGTTAGAATAGGTGGTTGTCCTAGGAATTTTTTGAAATTCTGGAAGGCTTGCTCGCACTCTGCTGTCCATTCAAACCTCTTTCCCTTCCGTAGGGTGGCGTAGAATGGGAGGGATCTTATTGCTGATCCAGCTAGGAATCTGGACAAGGCTGCCAATCTTCCATTGAGTTGTTGTACCTCTTTAACACACGTTGGACTCTTCATGTCGAGTATAGCTTGGCATTTATCTGGGTTTGCCTCGATTCCTCTTTGTGTGAGCATAAAACCCAAGAACTTGCCAGCCTCTACTGCGAAGGTGCACTTTGCAAGGTTAAGTCACATGCCATGCTTTCTTATGGTGTTGAATACTTGGGCAAGGTCGGACAGTAGCGACTCCTCACTTTGCATTTTTACTAACATGTCATCTACATATACCTCCATTAGTTTTTCGATGTGTTCTGTGAAGACTTTGTTCATTAACCTTTGGTAGGTAGCTCCTGCATTTTTGAGTCCGAAGGGCATGACGATGTAACAGTAGTTTGCTTTGGGAGTTAAAAATGAAGTTTTTTCTTGATCAGGTGGATACATTGGGATTTGATTGTATCCTAAATAAGTGTCCATAAATGAGAGGTATTTGTAACTGGAGGAGGCATCCACCAGAGTATCGATACTTGGGAGCGGATAAGGATCTTTTGGGCAGGCTTTGTTAAAATCAGTGTAATCGGTGCACATTCGCCACTTTCCATTTGATTTTTTCACTAAGACCACGTTCGCTAGCCATAATGGGTATTTGACCTCTCTGATGAATCCTGCCTCCAGTAGGGCTCGTACTTGTTCCTTGACAGCTTGGGATCTTTTTGGTCCGAGCTTTCTACGCCTTTGCTGTACTGGCCGAGACCCTGGATATACTGCCAGTTTGTGGCACATTAGCTTGGGGTCGACATTATCTTTCAAGAACTGTATGAGGGCCTTTTTTACATCCTCTTTAAGAATTGCGCCGACATTGGTTGTTTTGTCCGGGACATCTCCAATCTGGACTTTTTCGATCTCGCCTTCTGGTTTTGACGGAATTCTTCTCGACCTCAAACTCCTCTGAGTTCGATGGTGTGGATTTTTTCTCCTTTGCCCTGAGGTTTAGACTTTCGTTGTAACAGCAGAAGGCTGTCTTCTGGTCTCCTTTTACCGTAGCGATCCCTTCTGCAGTTGGGAACTTCATGCATAGGTGTGGAGTTGAGACTACTGCTCCGAGTTGGTTTAGAGTTGTCCGACCTATTAAGGCATTGTAGGCTGAGTTCACATCGACCACGATGTAGTCTATGTTGAGGGTCCTAGACCGATTCCCTTTTCCAAAGGTTGTGTGTAGCGAGATGTAACAGAGTGGTTGGATTGGGGTGTCTCCAAGTCCAAATAAGCTGTCCGGATATGCTCTGAGCTCTTTTTTCTTCTAGGCCAAGTTTGTCGAAGGCTGTCTTGAATAAAATGTCGGCCGAGCTTCCTTGGTCCACCAGTGTTTGGTGTAGATTGGCATTGGCCAACATGATAGTGATGACCATAGGATCGTCATGTCCCGTGATGACGCCAGCTGTGTCCTCTTTAGTAAAGGTGATAGTAGGGAAGTCGGGTGCCTCCTCTCCTTCGACGTGGTACACTTCTTTAAGGTGTCTTTTGCGAGATGATTTGGAGATTCCTCCTCCCACGAATTCCCCATGTATCATGTGAACATGCCTCTCTGGGGTACAAGGTGGTCGTTCTGAGCAGCCAACCTCTTCGTCTCTTTTTCTTTTTCTGGGCTCATCTGTCTTACTGGCTAGGTACCGATCTAGTCTCCCCTCCCTTACCAATTTCTCTATGACATTTTTCAAATCTAAGCACTCGTTGGTGGGATGTCCATAGATTTGATGGTATTCACAATATTCTGTCTTTCCTCTTCCCTTTTTGCTTTTCAGTGGACGGGGTGGTAGAATCTTCTCCGTGTGGCATACTTCACTGTAGACTTCCACAAGAGACACCCAGAGAGGGGTGTAATTGTGATATTTCTTAATCTTCTCTCCATACGAATCATTTTTTTTCTTGGAATCTTTGTCTTTATCTCGGGAGGAGTTGGAGAATCCAGATTTTGGGGTTTCTCCTAGTCGAAAGTTTTCTTCCATGTTGATGTTTTCTTCTGCTCATTCTTGTACTTCATTCAGAGATGTGGGATATTTCTTTGATATGGATTGACTAAAAGGTCCCTCTTGTAGGCCATTGATGAGACCCATAATGGCTGCTTCGGTTGGCAGACTCTGAATGTCCAGACATGCTTTGTTGAATCTCCTTGCTTGATCCCTAGTAGACTTGGGGCATGTTTAGTTTTGTCCTTTTGGATGGAGAATCTGGCTAGAAACTTTTCGGCTAAGTCGTCAAAGCTTGAGATGGACCTGGGGGGCAGATTGTCGAACCATTTAATTGCTGCTTTTGTTAAGGTGGTCGGGAAAGCTTTGCACCGAGTGGCGTCTGAGGCGTCGGTGAGATACATTCTGCTTCAGAAATTGCTGAGATGATGGCCGGGATCTGATGTGCCATCATATAAAGTCATATCGGGAGGTTTGAAGTTTTTTGGGATTTTGGCCTTCATGATCTCTTTGGTGAATGGGTCTTGATCCTTGCGGGAATTATCCTCGTGACCAGATCGAGTAATTTTAGTTTTGAGATCAGCTTCGAGCTTTTGCAGCTTGTCTTCTAATTCACGGCGTTGTCTAACTTCCATTCATAGTCTTTCTCGGCCTCCCGCTGATGTTCGACCTCTTTTTCGAGTTGTTTTAGACGATCCTGAAGTGCTTCCATAGGTCCTGTGCTTGGGGAGTCTTTGTCTTTGTTAGGTTGAAAAGTATCGTCTAGTGTAACCTCCACGTTCTTGGGTGGTGTTCTATTCTCCATATCATTGTCGTGGTCGTTGTTCAGGTTATCCGCCATGATGGTGGGATGACTTCCAGGTCCCCGGCAATGGCGCCAATGTTCCGAGGGATACCTGAAACTGTAGGTCGATCTCGGATGAGATCTTCTGTACTGATCGGAGGTGATGGGTCCGGCTTGTGCATGGTGGCCGGAGCTGTCGTGTCTGACTTGTTGGACTGGTAATGCTGCCGATCCTTTGTCACCAGAGGGTAGTGGTACCTGCAAGGGACTCTGATGTTTAAGTTAGCGAGGGTATTAAGCAGGTTTTTTGTAGAATCAGAGTATGAGATATACCTGGGTGCTCCAGTGTATTTATAATGTTGTAGAGTGATCTTTTCCGGAGATAAGATAGTTATCTTATCTTATCTTTGAGTAGAGTTATCTTATCTTCAAGGGAACCGCCCTTGTTCTTCTAGACTTGGGCTGCCTTGGGATTTGGGTCGGGATCCTCTATTTGGGCCCTTTTTTGGGCTTTCATGGTGATCTGGCCGAACTCTATCCTGAAGAGGTCGGTTGACTTGTCGTCAAACAACTCGGGTCGAATAGCTCGACCCAGGGTATGAACACTAACTAAAAGAGTGTCACGTTTCCGGCTGCGCCACTTTGATAGCTCGAGCATTACGATGACTTTTCTAATAATTAATACTAAAATATGAGCCTGTTTAAATCTTAAAACGCATAACCCTTCCTAAACACTTTTCGTTGAAAACATAAACATACATGTACATACAAACCAGATATAATACCGTAGGATTTATCGAGATATATATATATATATATATATATATATATATATATATAATATCATATAAAACACTAGTTTACAAACATACATATCATAATTACCTATCCCTCTTACAAATTTAATAAAGATAAAGGCGAGGGAAAAATAACAACTAAGATAATACAAAGATATCGAATAAACAGAAAAATAAACATAACTCTTCTGAAGCTCCGTCATCCATATCCTGAAAAAGAATAACCTGTAGAGGAGTGAGAACGTCGTCATCGCTTGTTCTTACTATAGGATTACAGAAATTTCTATAACAAGATACATAAAATAAAAACTATTCTTAGAGTGCAGTGATGATTGCTCGCCTTATGAGTCTTTCCAAAAACCTTGGGTACACATTCGAAATTCAGAAAATTACTTCTTGAAGACTTGGTAAATTTCTCAAATGATTTAAAACAAAACCTTTTTACTTTCTTGTAAATTCTGAAAGGTTTTTCCTAGACAGTATGAATAACCAACATGTCCCAAACATAGGTTCCACTAAGTCTATGTTGTAAGAGTTTGATTTTTCATACTTTTCTAGACCACAACCATGAAAGCAGTTACCTACGTGGTATAAATGACCATCCCGTTCCAAACATAGGTTCATTAAGTCTTTGCTGAACCGGTCAGATACTTTATACAAAACTAGAACTCAATATACCAATCACGACCTCAAGCCCATCCAATCCAACACAGCCCCCCAGCCCAAACAACTCAATCATCAACCAATTCATCACAAACCAACCACTCAATCACAATCACAAATAATGTAGTTCAAACACAATCAATAGCAATTACAACAAGTATTCAAATAGGCAAACCAATTACAACATACACACCAAAATAATGTCACATAAATGCAAATGATGAATGTCTACCTACTGGCTGTGATATCACATTGTCGGTTCAACTGCCAACCTGACACATCTCCATGGAGATGTTGCTCTTCGGAATCATGGTATGGAAACCCCCGAGATATAGTGCTCGGATCACTATCTTGGGTTTTGTGCCTGTACACTCTGATGATCCGAAGGGATGCGAGCAGGATCTATTGCCACCGACCTCACATCTAAGTGCAAGCGGGATGAACCACCGCCCTTATGCCGCCGCCGCTATCTTGACAGGCGGGATCCAACCTCGGCCCCTGCCGGGCGCATAGCGTCTCATAATCTCAATATAAAACAGTCGTTCAGTGGTTTTTCAGAAACATTTTCAACACATCAATCGGGCTCAATATCTCATTTTAAAATCATTTTTGGCCCATTTACTTTTAAATAACAACCTTATTCAATTCGCATCTTGCCAAGGATCACTTTTCAAAACGGAGCTACTTTTCACGTCTTTCCAACACTTCCAAACAATCTCAAAACCATGCCAAATTCAAAAATCATCTTTTGAAAGACTCAAAATCATTTATTTCTAAATCTGGATTTGGTCAAAAAATTCCTCAGTGGAGTCTCAAGACTTCAGGGGAGAATAACCTAACTCATTTCGTAAAATCATTGAAAACCTCCAAAACTTTAACTTTTTGATTTAACTAAATAAAATTGAATTTAAACCAAAACCAAGTCATGTGTCTAAATATTCCAAACCAATTTTCAAAACCAACCAAGCTTAAGCCAAAACCAAATCATTTTTAAACCGAAAACCAATTTCAATTTCATTATTAAATCTGTTACCAAATGCTCGTAAAGTGTTTCAATTTTAATAAATCAAAGTTTCAGAAAATACTTCAAGCTCTTCCTAAAATATCGTAAAGTGAAATAGATTAATTGAAAACCAGGTTTATTTTAAATCCATTAAAAATCCTTCAAATTTGCTTATTTAATCAACTTCCAAAACATAAGTATTTTTATCTTTAAATTGACTTTAAAACCTAATCCTTTTCTAAAATAGTTTACATTCAAAGTATAAAAATCTTCTTGATAAAAGAATTCAAATCTATTTCATATATCCATAGTTCAATTCAAGGCATAATTCATTCTTTCTTTAAAAACTTGTTTGTATAAAAGCCCCAATTTATCAAAATCAAACATTGTTTCAATCCAACAGGCAACCATATTCATTCAAGATAAAATCAGACAATTCATAAGACTCACATAATCACCAGCATTACATTTCGCATAGCATATCTATTTATAACAATTTCCACTTTAAAACAAATCAGTTTGTATAAAAGCCCCTACCTCGATTCGTTAAAACCATAACCCAAAATGCATTACGAAACCTTTTCTCTTATCTGAATCCAACAACGATCAACAAACTCAGCCCCTGATCACTTTCGCAGCACTCACAGCAACTTCGAAGCGACACACAACATACGGAACTCGAACCTACGCTACCAATACCTCAGAGTTTATAACCAAACATAACAAGATACTAATACAGGTTTTCTAAAACACAACTACTTACCAAACTAAGAAAATGAAACAGCAGCGTTCATTGAACCGGCTTAGCAGCAGCCTCGGTAACCACCTCGAATGGCAGCGGTGACCAGATCTCCGGTGACGATAGCTGAAACTAACATACAATGACAATGAAGCTTCCGGAAACCCAAAGGAAACAAAGACCAACTTAAACCCTTACCGGCAGGATTTTTCGGTGACGTCGGTCAGGTTTTCCGGCGGCCAGAACTCCAGTGACGCAGCTCAACACAAAATCAGATAGAGCAGTGGCAGCCTCCAGGAACTCCGGTGAGCTCCCTCATCGACGATGATGGCCGAAACCTCAACGGTGCGATTGGTTTCTCCTCCAGCAGCGGCCTCTTCCCAGGTTCTCTTTCTCTCTTTGCGGATCTGCTAAATGGTGATAGACCCAGAGGTGGCGGCAGTAGCACATGCAGTAGACGGCACACGGTGGCGACTGGCGCAACGGCGGTGGCTAAAGGCAGCTTCTCCAGCTCGCATCTCCAGCAGCAACACTCCCCCTCCTTGCACGTTCCTCTCCATCAGCTTCGATCTCTACGATTCGTGGCAGCGACAGGGGCAAGGATTGACGGCGATGACTCCAGGGGAGCGACGAGCGAGGACGGTGGCTCCTTATGGTGGTCACTCTCCTCTGCTCAACGATGTCAACGGCGAGACGGCGATGCTGACCGCAGCAAGCCATGACGGCGACTGCGACGGCGGGCGCGGCGCTCTTTGATAAACCCCATTTTTAGGGTTTATCTTGTGTTGAATTTAGAGTATTTTGATAACCTTTTCTCACATTTAGCCTATGAATTAGCATGGGTTTGTTATCTCTCCCGTGTTTGTGCTTGAATGTAAAAACATGCTTTTTAAGCCTTTAATTTGATAATTTTAATTCATCCTTGATTCCATAAGATGCCTTGAGGTGTTTGCTAGTAATCTCAGGTTAAAATAGGCTACGCATGGATCAAAGGAGCAAGGAAGGAAGCATGCAAATGGAGAGAAGCACAAAAAGCCAAAGAACTGATCTCAGCCAAGGACGCGCACGCGTACCGTGTGCATACGCGTCACAGTCCGCACGTGATTCTGTTACTGCAACACGTGTCTAGCAATTTTGGAGGGTTTCTGCAACCAACTTTTACGCCAAACTGCATATAAGAACCAAGGATTGAAGGGGATTGGGAGACATTCACATCCATACACTCATTTTACAAGATTTTCTAGATATTTTTAGTTAGTTACATTTTTTAGAGAGAGAGACTCCAACCTCTCTCTAGGTTTCATCTTCATTCTCTCAATTCTCAACCATTCCTTGGTGAGATCCATTGCAACTTTCAATTTACTTTGTTCATGTTGTAGATCCTCTTCTCTAATCTCAATTAGTGTTTGTAATTGTTCAATTCTCATAGATCTTAGATTTAACTTTGTTGTTTGGATTCTATTAATGCATTGAAGATCTCATTTTTATTGTTGTTCATTGTTGATTGTTGTTAATCTCTTGTGTTGAATTACTTTGATTCTAAGTCTCTTCTCAATTCTATTATGTCTTTCATTCTTGCTCTCGAAATATTTGAGAAAATGCCAACTTTAGATATGGAGTAGCATTCCCTCACTTGGCCTAGTGGTTGAGTCATTGGAGACACTTGAATAATGGATGTCAATTGTTGATTGATGATTGAGAATTGCTAATTAACTTAGAGTGCACTAAAGCTAGACTTTCCTAGGGTAAGACTAGGACTTGTGACTCAAGTTAGTTACTTTCACTTGACTTTCCTCTATGATTAGGGGTTAACTAAGTGAGGCAACACTCCATTGTTATCACAATTGAAGGAAGCTATAGTGACGATGGAACTTCCAATGTTCAACCTTGGCCAAGGCTTTTAGTATTGATTAATTGTTGTTCAAACCACAAAAGACCACTTAACTAATAACATGCATTCTTGTAGCATTCCTAGGGAAGAACGACTTGGGAGATTAATACTCTCGATTATAGATTGTAGAATTACTTTGATAATGGATTTTATGTCAGCTTAGACTATACTACGATTGGTTACTTGATAATTTCTATACCGGCAAAAATCCACTTATCACTCTTCTCCCTTTCGGTGCTACTGTTCTCTCACTCTCCTCGGTTCCGACCTCCTGGTGGCATCACGACGGCGACAACGGTGGCAGTGACGCCCACCGGTACCACCTCTCTTCTTACCTCCTCTCTTTCCCTTATGGTCTTCCCCCTCTTCTCTATTTCCCTTTTTGTTTCTTTCTTTCTTCAATTTCATTTGCAACTGCTGCTATTGAGTTAGGGGAAGAAAAATTTTTCGGCGGCTAAGGGTGGGGGGGGGGAAAGGAAACCGGGTCGGGTAGCGGGTTGCTGGGTTAGGGTTTCATTATTTTGAAAATTAGGGTTAGCGGTAGTTTGGTAATTTCACATAAAATTGGGAATGATATAATAATTGAAACCCAAGTTAAATCCAACACTATTTACATATAAAAAATACTATTTGTTCATAAATTTTACAAATTATTTTCAATAAAATGTCCAAATCAAATAATTAGAAATAATATAATTAAATCCTTTATTTTCCAAAACAGCAGTATTAATATATAAAAATATTACTTATTTAATCCAAATCATATAAAATTATTATTATTTCATAACTACCAACTTTATAATTTAAATATAGAAAATAATTCAATAATTATAAAATTAAATGAAATTCTGATTTAAATAGCCAAACCTCATTATTTTTGAATTTCTAAAACTTTAAATCATAAATAGACAAATAATCCAAGAGTATAGAGTTTGGATAAAAACATTAATTTATTTCAAATCCAATAAATCGAAATTACCTTAAATTATTCTCAATAAAATGATTTCCCGAAAATAAAACTGTGAATAAATATATGATTTGAGATTAGTTTAAAGTAGGACTTTTCAAAAGTCTTGGGTCTTACACAACACACATAACTTCTTCTACAAAATTTCTTTTTCAACTATTTTTGAACCGTTGAAAAGATCGTTGAATAAACTTTCATAAAAATCCAATTTTGAAGAATTCCAAACTCCGTGGGCCGAGTTACAGGCTATCAAGGTTAGTCAAAAATTAGTTTTTACCCAAAACTAGAAACCACCAATTTTTCCAATGTTTACAAGCCAAATTCATTTCCACTCATCCAAATGACCACAACCCAATCACATTCACATAGTTACACTCAACCAAAATCAAACCTACCTCATCTACACAGTTTCATCGAAAACCATCAAATTCCACACTTCAATTTCCTCAAACCATATTGTTCAATAACTAAACCAATTATTCATACATTCAATACAAAAATCCATCCAATCTCTTATATCATCACGCAGTACACCCATCAACTTACCTTTCTTACCTCTTTATGGCCTCCGGCCCAAAATTCATGGCCTCTGGATCAAATTCACAATTTAAATGCATATTACACAAACCAATATTCATTATCCAATTCATCAAATTCTCAACACACCAAACATACAATTCACACAATTCTCAACCCAATCATTAATTTTTATTACATATCAACTGGACATATTAGCACCAACCATTCACACAATCCAAACTTAATCCTAGGGCATCTAGCCTAGGAATTCTCATCACACCACACAGTACTTAAATGAAACTTAAACAGTACCTTTTGAAGCCAAACCAATTAAGCCTCTTCTTTGGAAGTCTCCATCAACCCTTATCTCCAAGCCTCACCAAGCTCCATAAGCAATACCAACCTCCCAATTGTGCACCAAAATCACCAAATACACTAACATAACCAATTTCACATATATGCATCAACCTAGGGTTCATGAAAATGATAAATTACAAGGATTAGAGGGTTCCTTACCTTAATCCACGAAATTTTATGATGAATATCACCAATGGCTCATACTAGAGCACTCCAAAACAACCAAGATCACAATGTTTCCTCAAAACCCAAATCAAATTCAAATTTAAAGAGAAAAATGAAAACTGGTCAAAGGACAGTAAATTACTCACCACAAAACTTAAATAGAATTGTAGAGGATGAGAAGAGCAATGCGTGGCTGCAAACGGCTCGTCAATCGGAGTTCCGGAGAGTAAGTTATTGTGATTTGAAGACCAAAGAGAGTTAGGATTTCTCTCTTCTTCTTCCCTTCTCTATTTCAGCGCCCCAGGCCCCTTTAATTAGGGTAAATGAGCTGAAACGCTCATAACTAATGTTTATATATGATGGGTCTTAGGCCCACTTAGGCCCAGTTCACTTATTTTTGTTCGTTGACCCAATTCTGGGCCAAAACCTTTTAAGATTAGCGCTCTAAATCGCACTTTAAATATTTCTACCTTCCTGATGAGCGGATAATTTATACGCTTTTTGGCATTATTTTTAGGTAGTTTTTAGTATGATCTAGTTACTTTTAGGGATGTTTTCATTAGTTTTTATGCTAAATTCACATTTTTGGACTTCACTATGATTTTGTGTGTTTTTCTGTAATTTCAGGTATTTTCTGGCTGAAATTTAGGGACCTGAGCAAAACTCTGATAAGAAGGCTGACAAAGGACTGCTAATGCTGTTGGATTCTGACCTCCCTGCACTCAAAATGGATTTTCTGGAGCTACAGAACTTCAAATGGTGCGCTCTCAACGGCGTTGGAAAGTAGACATCCAGAGCTTTCCAGCAATATATAATATTCTATACTTTATTCTAGATTAGACGACGTAAGCTGGCGCTCAATGCCAGTCCCATGCTGCATTCTGGAGTCAAATGCCAGAAACACGTCACGAACCAGAGTTGAACGCCAAAAACACGTTACAACTTGGCGTTCAACTCCAAAATAAGCCTCTGCACGTGTAAAGCTCAAGCTCAGCCCAAACACACACCAAGTGGGCCCCAGAAGTGGATTTATGCATCAATTACTTATCTCTGTAACCCTAGTGGCTAGTTTTAGTATAAATAGAACATTTTACTATTGTATTATTGGTCCTTCTCCCTATTTTCGAATTCATATCACATTTTGGGGGCTGGCCATTCGACCATGCCTGGACCATCACTTATGTATTTTCAACGGTGGAGTTTCTACACACCATAGATTAAGGGTGTGGAGCTCTGCTGTACCCCAAGTTTTAACGCAATTACTAATATTTTCTATTCAGTTCAATTTATTCCTATTCTAAGATACCATTCGTACTTCAACCTGATGGATGTGATGATCCGTGACACTCATCATCATCCATCCTTATGAACGCGTTCCTGACAACCACTTCCGTTCTACAAGCGAGAGCTAGAGTGTGTATCTCTTGGATTCCTGATGCACGACGCATGGTTGCCCTCACCTGACAACCGAGCCTTCCATTCCGTGAGATCAGAGTCTTCGTGGTATATGCTAGAATTGATGGCGGCATTCATGAGAATCCGGAAAGTCTAAACCTTGTCTGTGGTATTCCGAGTAGGATTATGGGATTGAATGACTGTGACGAGCTTCGAACTCACGATTGTTGGGCGTGATGACAAATGCAAAAGAATCAATGGATTCTATTCCGACATGATCAAGAACCGACAGATGATTAGCTGTGCTGTGACAGAGCATTTGGACCTTTTTCACTGAGACGATGGGATGTAGCCATTGACAACGGTGATGCCTTATATACAGCTTGCCATGGAAAGGAATAAGAAGGATCGAAAGAAAGCAGTAGGAAAGCAAAGATTCAACAGGAACAAGCATCTCTATGCACTTATCTGAAATTCTCACCAATGATCTACATAAGTTTTTCTATCTTTATTTTCTGTTTATTTATTATTATTATTTGAAAACTCTATCACCATTTATTATCCACCTGACTGAGATTTACAAAATGACCATAGCTTGCTTCATACCAAAAATCTCTGTGGGAGCGACCCTTACTCACGTTAGGTTTATTACTTGGACGACCCAGTACACTTGCTGGTTAGTGATGCGAAGTTGTGAAGAAAGTGCTGAGTTATAAATGCGCTTGCCAAGTTTCGTGCACCAAGTTTTTGGCGCCGTTGCCGGGGATTGTTCGAGTTTGGACAACTAATGGTTCATCTTGTTGCTCATATTAGGTAATTTTATTTTTATTTTCTTTTCAAAATATTTTCAAAAAATTAAATATTTTTCAAAATATTTTAGGAATGAATTCTAGAGTTTCATGAAGCATGTTGAAATCTGGTTGGCTGTAAAGCCATGTCTAATTCTTTTGGACTAAGGCTTCCAAACCATCAGCATAGAGGCAAGTTAATTGAAATATCAGCTATTGTATGCCTGATTTATATCCTAAAGATGGCTGGCTATTAAGCCACGTCTAACCCTTGGATTGGAGCTTTAGGCCAACATTGAAAGATTCTTGGAATTCTTATTAAAAATTTTGAATTTCTTATTTTCTTTTCCCTATATGTTTTCCAAAAAAAAAAGAAAATACAAAAAAATTTAGAAAATCATAAAATCAAAAATATTTTGTGTTTCTTGCTTGAGTTTTGGGTCAATTTTTAAGTTTGGTGTCAATTGCATATTTCTAAAAATTTATGCAATTTTCAAAAATTCATGCATTCATAGTGTTCTTCATGATCTTCAAGTTGTTCTTGGTAAGTCTTCTTGTTTGATCTTGATGTTTTTTTGTTTTGTGTCTTTTATTGTTTTTCATATGCATTTTTGCATTCATAGTGTCTAAGCATTAAAGATTTCTAAGTTTGGTGTCTTACATGTTTTCTTTGCATCAAAAATTTTTCAAAAATATGTTCTTGATGTTCATCATGATCTTCAAAGTGTTCTTGGTGTTCATCTTGACATTCATAGTGTTCTTGCATGCATTAAGTGTTTTGATCCAAAATTTTCATGTTTTGGGTCATATTTATGTTTTCTCTCTCATCATTGAAAATTCAAAAATCAAAAAAATATATTTTCCTTATTTCTCTCAAAATTTCAAAAATTGAGTTGACTTAGTAAAAAAATTTTAAAATTTAGCTATTTCTTATAAGTCAAGTCAAATTTTCAATTTTAAAAATCTTATCTTTTCAAAAACTTTTTCAAAAATCAAATCTTTTTCAATTTTTTTATGATTTTCGAAAATTTGAAAACATTTTTCAAAATCTTTTTCTTAATTTTATTTCAAATTTTCGAAACTTAACTAACAAGTAATGTGATTGATTAAAAATTTGAAGTTTGTTACTTTCTTGTTAAGAAAGGTTTAATCTTTAAATTCTAGAATCATAATTTTTAGTTTCTTGTTAGTCAAGTAATTAATTTTAATTTTAAAAAATTAAATCTTTTTCAAAATATCTTTTTCTTAAAAATCATATCTTTTTATCATATCTTTTTAAATCATATCTTTTTCAAAAATTTGATTTCAAAATATCTTATCTAACTTCTTATCTTTTTTTAAAACTAATTTTCAAATCTTTTTCAACTCACTAATTAACTTTTTGTTTGTTTCTTATCTTTTTCAAAACCACCTAACTAATTTTCCCTCTCAAATTTTCGAAAATATCTCAGCCTTTTTCAAAATTCTTTTTAATTAATTAATTGTTTCAAATTTTAATTTTAATTTTATTTCTTCCTTTAATTTTTGAAAATCACTAACCCCTTTTCAAAATTAGTTTTCGAACTCTCTCCCCCTCATCTTCTTCTATTTATTTATTTATTCACTAACACTTCTCTTCATCTCAAGAATCTGAACCTATCCTCACCCTTGTGTTTGGATTCTTACCTTTTCCTTCCTCTATTCCCTTCTTCTTCTACTAACATAAATGAATCTCTATACTTTGACATAGAGGATTCCTTTTCTTCTTCTGTTCTCTTCTCTTTCGTATGAGTAGGAACAAGGAGAAAGGCATTCTTGTTGAAGCTGACCCTGAAGCTGAAAGGACTCTGAAGAGGAAACTAAGAGAAGCTAAATTACAACAATCCAGAGACAACCTTACTGAAATTTTTGAACAAGAAAAGGATATGGCAGCCGAACCTAACAACAATAATGCAAGGAGGATGCTTGATGATTATACTACACCTACTTCCAAGTTCGATGGAAGAAGCTTCTCAATTCCTGCCATTGGAGCAAACAATTTTGAGCTGAAGCCTCAATTAGTTGCTCTAATGCAACAGAACTGCAAGTTTCATGGACTTCCATCAGAAGATCCTTACCAGTTTTTAACTGAGTTCTTGCAGATCTGTGAGACTATTAAGACTAATGGAGTAGATCCTGAAGTCTACAGGCTCATACTTTTCCCTTTTGCTGTAAGAGACAGAGCTAGAACATGGTTGGACTCACAACCTAAAGATATCCTAGACTCTTAGGATAAGCTGGTCACAACCTTCTTGGTTAAGTTCTTTCCTCCTTAAAAGCTGAGCAAGCTTAGAGTGGATGTTCAGACCTTCAAGCAAAAAGATGGTGAATCCCTCTATGAAGCTTGGGAAAGTGATGAGCGGATAATTTATACGCTTTTTGGCATTGTTTTTAGGTAGTTTAGTAAGTTCAAGCTACTTTTAGGGATGTTTTCATTAGTTTTTATGTTAAATTCACATTTCTGGACTTTACTATGAGTTTGTGTGTTTTTCTGTGATTTCAGGTAAATTCTGGCTGAAATTGAGGGATTTGAGCAAAACTCTGAAAAAGGCTGACAAAAGGACTGCTGATGCTGTTGGAATCTGACCTCCCTGCACTCAAAATGGATTTTCTGGAGCTACAGAACTCCAAATGGCGCGCTCTCAACGGCGTTGGAAAGTAGACATCCAGAGCTTTCCAGCAATATATAATAGTCCATACTTTATTCGGAAATTGACGACGTAACTTGGCATTGAACGCCAAGTTCATGCTGCTGTCTGGAGTTAAACGCCAGAAAAACGTCATGATCCGGAGTTGAACGCCCAAAACACGTCATAACTTGGAGTTCAACTCCAAGAGAAGCCTCAGCTCGTGGATTGATCAAGCTCAGCCCAAGCATACACCAAGTGGGCCCCGGAAGTGGATTTATGCATCAATTACTTACTCATGTAAACCCTAGGAGCTAGTTTATTATAAATAGAACTTTCTACTATCATATTATCATCCTGGATTGTATTTTGAATCTAGTGATCACGTTTTGGGGGCTGGCCTCTCGGCCATGCCTGAACCTTTTACTTATGTATTTTCGACGGTGGAGTTTCTGCACACCATAGATTAAGGGTGTGGAGCTCTGCTGTACCTCAAGTATCAATGCAATTCTATTTTCTTTTATTCAAATCTCTCTTATTCTTATTCCAAGATATTCATTCGTACCCAAGAACATGATGAATGTGATGATTATATAACCCTCATTATCATTCTCACTTATGAACGCACGTGATTGATAACCACTTCCGTTCTACATGCAACCGAGCTTGAATGTGTATCTCTTAGATTCCCCAACAGAATCTTCGTGGTATAAGCTAGATAGATGGCGGCATTTATGAGGATCCGGAAAGTCTCACCTTGTCTGTGGTATTCCGAGTAGGATCCTGGGAATCCGGAAAGTCTCGCCTTGTCTGTGGTATTTCGAGTAGGATTCCAGTAATGAATGACTGTGACGTGCTTCAAACTTGCAAGTGCTGGGCGTTAGTGAAAAACGCAAAAGAATCAAGGGATTCTACTCCAGTAGGCGCGGGAACCAACCAGTGATTAGCCGTGCTGTGATAGAGCGCGTGAGCGTAGTTTTCACTGCGAGGATGGGATGTAGCCTTCGGCCAGGTGATGCCTCCAGACGATTAGCCATGCGAGTGACAGCCGCAGAGGACCATTTTCCCGAGAGGATTGAAAGTAGCCATCGTCGAACGGTGAACCCCTATAAACAGCTTGCCATGGAAAGGATTAAGAAGGATTGAGTTGAAGCAGGAGAATAACAGGCGTCCTTGAGCATGCAGTATCTCCATTCGCTTGTCTGAAATTCCCACCAATGAATCTGCATAAGTATTCTATCCCTTTTTATTTTCTGTTTATTATTAATTTTCGAACCCATAAACAATTTAATCTGCCTAACTGAGATTTACAAGGTGACCATAGCTTGCTTCATACCAACAATCTCTGTGGGATCGACCCTTACTCACGTAAGGTTTATTACTTGGACGACCCAGTACACTTGCTGGTTAGTTGAACAGAGTTGTGGATTCAACCAGTGCCATAATAATGACTTCATTCAAAATAGTTAGAACATGGATCACAATTTCGTCCACCAAGTTTTTGGCGCCGTTGCCGGGGATTGTTCGAGTATGGACAACTGACGGTTCATCTTGTTGCTCAGATTAGGTAATTTTCTTTTCAAAAATCTTTTTCAAAAATTTTTCTTTTATTTTTCGTTTTTCCAAAAATATTTTCAAAAAAAATTATAAAAATACAAAAAAAAAATTCATAAAATCATAAAAATAAAAAATTATTTTGTGTTTCTTGTTTGAGTCTTGAGTCAATTTTTAAGTTTGGTGTCAATTGCATGCTTTTAAAAATTTTTCTTGCATTTTTCGAAAATCCCATGCATTCATAGTGTTCTTCATGATCTTCAAGTTGTTCTTGATAAGTCCTCTTGTTTGATCTTGATGATTTCTTGTTTTGTGTTGTTTGTTGTTTTTCATATGCATTTTTCGTTTGTTAGAGTCCATGCATTAAAGATTTCTAAGTTTGGTTTCTTGCATGTTTTCTTTGCATCAAAAATTTTTCAAAGTTATGTTCTTGATGTTCATCATGATCTTCAAAGTGTTCTTGGTGTTCATCTTGACATTCATAGCATTCTTGCATGCATTCATTGTTTTGATCTAAAAATTTCATGCATTGAGTATTTTTGTTGTTTTTCTCTCTCATAATTAAAAATTCAAAAATAAAAAAAATATCTTTTCCTTATTTCTCTCCAAATTTTCGAAATTTTGGGTTGACTTGGTCAAAAATTTTTTTTAAATTTAGTTGTTTCTTACAAGTCAAGTCAAAATTTCAATTTTAAAAATCTCATCTTTTCAAAATCTTTTTCAAAACCATATCTTTTTCAATTTTATTTTATTTTCGAAAATTTAAAAAAAAAAATTTCTTTTTCAAAATATTTTCAAAATCTTTTTCTTATCTTTCTATCATTTTTTCGAAAATATGCTAACAATTAATGTGATTGGTTCAAAAATTTGAAGTTTGTTACTTTCTTGTTAAGAAAGGTTCAATCTTTAAGTTCTAGAATCTTATCTTGTAGTTTCTTGTTAGTGAAGCAAATAAATTCAAAATTTTTGAATTAAATCTTTTTATCTTTTATTTGACCTTTTTCAAAAATTTTATCTTTTTCAAAATTTGATTTCAAAATATCTTATCTAACTTCTTGTCTTCTTATCTTTTTCAAATTTGATTTCAAATCTTTTTCAATCAACTAACTAACTTTTTGTTTGTTTCTTATCTCTTTCAAAACCACCTAACTACTTTTCCCTCTCTAATTTTCGAAAATATCTCATCCCTTTTTCAAAAATTCTTTTTAATTGTTTTAAACTTTAATTTTAATCTTATTTTATTTTGAATTTTCGAAAATTACTAACCTCTTTTTCAAAATTATTTTCGAAATTTCTCTTCTCTTTTCTTCTTCTATTTAATTATTTAATTACTAACACTTCTCTTCACCTCTCTTCATCTAAAATCCGAACCTCCTTCTTCATTCTTCTACCCCTTCCTTTTTCTACTAACATAAAGGAATCTCTATACTGTGACATAGAGGATTCCTCTTTCTTTTCTTGTTTTCTTCTCTTTCATATGAGCAGGAACAGGGATAAAGGCACTCTTGTTGAAATTGATCCAGAACCTGAAAGGACTCTGAAGAGAAAATTAAGAGAAGCTAAATTACAATAATCCAGAAACAACCTTTCAGAAAATTTCGAACAAGAGAAGGAGATGGCAGCCGAAAATAATAATGCAAGGAGAATGCTTGGTGACTTCACAAAGCCAACGTCCAAGTTTGATGGAAGAAGCATCTCCATTCCTGCCATTGGAGCCAATAACTTTGAGCTGAAACCTCAGCTAGTTGCTTTAATGCAACAAAACTGCAAGTTTTATGGACTTCCATCTGAAGATCCTTACTAGTTTTTAACTGAGTTCTTGCAGATCTGTGAGACTGTAAAGACGAATGGAGTTGATCCTGAAGTCTACAGACTCATGCTTTTCCCTTTTGCTATAAGAGACAGAGCTAGAGTGTGGTTGGATTCATAACCCAAGGATAGCCTGGACTCATGGGATAAGCTGGTCACTGCCTTCTTGGATAAATTCTTTCCTTCTCAAAAGCTGAGCAAGCTGAGAGTGGATGTTCAAACCTTCAAACAAAAAGATGGTGAATCCCTCTATGAAGCTTGGGAAAGATACAAGTAGCTGACCAAAAGATGTCCATCTGACATGTTTTCAGAATGGACCATATTAGATATATTCTATTATGGTCTCTCTGAATTTTCGAAAATGTCATTGGACCATTCTGCAGGTGGATCTATTCACCTGAAGAAAACGCCTGAAGAGGCTCAAGAGCTTATTGACATGGTTGCAAATAACCAGTTCATGTACACTTCTGAGAGGAATTCCGTGAACAATGGGATACCTCAGAAGAAAAGAGTTCTTGAAATTGATACTCTGAATGCCATATTGGCTCAGAACAAAGTGTTGACTCAACAGGTCAACATGATCTCTCAAAATCTGAATGGATGGCAACATGCATCCAACAGTACTAGAGAGGCAGCTTCTGAAGAAGCTTATGATCCTGAGAACCCTGCCATGGCAGAGGTTAATTACATGGGTGAACCTTATGGAAACACCTATAACTCATCATGGAGAAATCATCCAAATTTCTCATGGAAGGATCAACAAAAGCCTCAACAAGGCTTTAACAATGGTGGACGTAATAAGCTAGGCAATAGCAAGCCATATCCATCATCTTCTCAGCAACAGACAGAGAATTCTGAACAAAATACTTCTAATTTAGCCAATGTAGTCTCTGATATGTCAAAGGACACTTTCAGTTTCATGAGTGAAACAAGATCCTCCATTAGAAATCTGGAGGCACAAGTGGGCCAACTGAGTAAGAAAGTCATTGAAACTCCTCCCAGTATTCTCCCAAGCAATACAGAAGAGAATCCAAAAGGAGAGTGCAAAGCCATTGACATAGTCAATATGGCCGAATGCACAAGGGAGGAGGAGGACGAAAATCCTAGTGAGGAAGACCTCCTGGGACGTCCCTCAAGCAAGAAGGGGTTTCCTATTAAGGATCCAAAGGAATCTGAGGCTCATACAGAGACCATAGAGATTCCATTAAATCTCCTTCTGCCATTCATGAGCTCTGAAGACTATTCATCCTCTGAAGAGGATGAAGATGTAACTGGAGAGCAAGTTGCTCAATATTTAGGAGCTATCATGAAGCTGAATGCCAAGTTGTTTGGTAATGAGACTTGGGAAAGTGAACCTCCCTTGCTCATTAATGAACTGGATACTTGGATTCCGAAAATTCTACCTCAAAAGAAACAAGATCCTGGCAAGTTCTTAATACCTTGTACCATAGGCACCATGATCTTTGAAAAAGCTCTGTGTGACCTGGGGTCAGGGATAAATCTAATGCCACTCTCTGTAATAGAGAAGCTGAGGATCATTAAGGTACAACCTGCCTTGTTCTCATTACAACTGGCAGACAAGTCATTGAGACAAGCTTATGGAATAGTAGAGGACGTGTTAGTAAAGGTTGAAGGCCTTTACATTCCTGCTGATTGCATAATCTTAGACATTAGGAAGGAAGAGGATGATTGCATCATCCTTGGAAGACCTTTCCTAGCCACAGCAGGAGCTGTGATAGATGTCAACAGAGGTGAGTTAGTCCTTCAATTGAATGGGGACTACCTTGTGTTTAAGGCACATGGCCATCCCTCTGTGACAGAAGAGAATAAGCATGAAGAGCTTTTCTCAGTTCAGAGTCAAGAAGAGCCCCCACAGTCAAACTCTAAGTTTGGTGTTGTGAGGCCACAACCAAACTCTAAGTTTGGTGTTAAGATCCCATATCCAAACTCTAAGTTTGGTGTGGACAACTATACAACATTGACCAGATCACCTTGTGGCTCCATGAGAGCCACTGTCAAGCTATTGACATTAAAGAAGCGCTTATTGGGAGGCAACCCAATTTTATTTATCTAATTTTATTTTATTCTATTTTATTGTTATTTTGTGTTTTATTAGGTACATGATCATGAGGAGTCACAAAAAAAATCATGAAAATTAAAAAAAGAATCAAAAACAGCAGAAGAAAAAATTTCACCCTGGAGGACGCACGGGCTGGCGTTCAACGCCAGTAAGGTGCATCTGGCCGGCGTTCAACGCCAGAACAGAGCATCATTCTGGCGCTAAACGCCAGAAACAAGCAACATTCTGGCGCTGAACGCCAGGAATGTGCCCAGAGAGGAAAAACTGGCGCTGAATGCCAGTAACAAGCATCAAACTGGCGTTCAACTCCAAAAACATGCTTTACATGGGCGTTGAACGCCCAGAATGTGCACCAATGGGCGTTTAAACGCCAGAATGGTGTGCCAAGGCATTTTACATGCCTATTTGGTGCAGGAATGGAATTCCTTGACACCTCAGGATCTGTGGACCTCACAGGATCCCCACCTACCTCGCCCTCTCTCTTTCCATTCATGGTCATCCCTTCTGTTTTTCATTCACCACCTACATTTATCCACTCTTCCCCATACACCCCACCTACCTTCACAATTCATATTCTCCTCCCCACCCAATCCCACCCATATAGCCGAATCCATCTCCCCTCACTCTCCTCCATTTTCTTCTTCTTCTTCTTCTTCTCTTCTTTCTTCTCTTGCTCGAGGGCGAGCAATATTTTAAGTTTGGTGTGGTAAAAGCATAGCTTTTTGCTTTTCCATTACCATTAATGGCACCTAAGGCCAGAGAAACCTCAAAGGGAAGACAAAAGCTTCCACCTCTGAGTCATGGGAGATGGAAAGACTCATATAAGCCGTCATAGCTCAGTGGTAGAACATGTGGCTGCAAATCAAGAGATCCCTGAGATACCTCAGGGGATAAATTGTCCTCCACACAAATATTGGAAGCAACTAAGGGTAGAAACACCAAAATTACTATGAATCATTCAACAGAAGCAAGGAAGAGACATAGAGGAGCTCAAAGAGCACCATTGGTTCTTCAAGAAGACGCTACCTTCACTCAGGTGGATTCATTCCTTGTTCTTATTTCTTTCTGCTTTTCGGTTTTTAATGTTGTGTTTATCTATGTTTTGTGTCTTTACTTCATGATCATTAGTATGTAGTAACTATGCTTTAAAGCTATGGATAAATTCCATTAATCCTTCACCTCTCTTAAAAAAAAAATGTTTTAATTCAAAAGAACAAGAAGTACATGAATTTCGAATTTATCCTTGAATTTAATTTAATTATATTGATGTGGTGACAATACTTTTTGTTTTCTGAATGAATGCTTGAACAGTGCATATGTCTTTTGATCTTGTTGTTTATGAATGTTAAAACTGTTGGCTCTTGAAAGAATGATGAACAAAGAGAAATGTTATTGAGGATCTGAAAAATCATGAAATTGATTCTTGAAGCAAGAAAAAGCAGTGAACAAGAAGAAAATTGCGAAAAAAAAATGGCGAAAAAAATATATAGAAAAAGAAGGAGCAGTAGAAAAAGCCAATAGCCCTTAAAACCAAAAGGCAAGGGTAAAAAGGATCCAAGGCTTTGAGCATCAATGGATAGGAGGGCCCAAGGAAATTAAATCCAGGCCTAAGCGGCTAAATCAAGCTGTCCCTAACCATGTGCTTGTGTCATGAAGGTCCAAGTGAAAAGCTTGAGACTGAGTGGTTAAAGTCGTGATCCAAAGCAAAAAGAGTGTGATTAAGAGCTCTGGACACCAATAACTGGGGACTCTAGCAAAGCTGAGTCACAATCTGAAAAGGTTCACCCAGTTATGTGTCTGTGGCATTTATGTATCCGGTGGTAATACTGGAAAACAAAGTGCTTAGGGCCACAGCCAAGACTCATAAGTAGCTGTGTTCAAGAATCAACATGCTTAACTAAGAAAGTCAATAACACTATCCGAAATTCTATGTTCCTAGAGAAGCCAATCATTCAAAACTTCAAGGGAAAAAGTGAGATGCCAAAACTGTTCAGAAACAAAAAGCTACAAGTCCCGCTCATCTAATTAGAATTAATATTCATTGATATTTTGGAATTTATAGTATATTCTCTTCTTTTTATCCTATTTGATTCTCAGTTGCTTGGGGACAAGCAACAATTTAAGTTTGGTGTTGTGATGAGCGGATAATTTATATGCTTTTTGGCATTGTTTTTAGGTAGTTTTTAGTAAGTTCAAGCTACTTTTAGGGATGTTTTCATTAGTTTTTATGTTAAATTCACATTTTTGGACTTTACTATGAGTTTGTGTGTTTTTCTGTGATTTCAGGTAAATTCTGGCTGAAATTGAGGGATTTGAGCAAAACTCTGAAAAAGGCTGACAAAAGGACTGCTGATGTTGTTGGAATCTGACCTCCCTGCACTCAAAATGGATTTTCTGGAGCTACAGAACTCCAAATGGCGCGCTCTCAACGGCTTTGGAAAGCAGACATCCAGAGCTTTCCCGCAATATATAATAGTCCATACTTTATTCGGAAATTGACGACGTAACTTGGCGTTGAACGCCAAGTTCATGCTGCTGTCTGGAGTTAAACGCCAGAAAAACGTCATGATCCGGAGTTGAACGCCCAAAACACGTCATAACTTGGAGTTCAACTCCAAGAGAAGCCTCAGCTCGTGGATTGATCAAGCTCAGCCCAAGCATACACCAAGTGGGCCCCGGAAGTGGATTTATGCATCAATTACTTACTCATGTAAACCCTAGGAGCTAGTTTATTATAAATAGAACTTTCTACTATCATATTATCATCCTGGATTGTATTTTGAATCTAGTGATCACGTTTTGGGGGCTGGCCTCTCGGCCATGCCTGAACCTTTTACTTATGTATTTTCGACGGTGGAGTTTCTGCACACCATAGATTAAGGGTGTGGAGCTCTGCTGTACCTCAAGTATCAATGCAATTCTATTTTCTTTTATTCAAATCTCTCTTATTCTTATTCCAAGATATTCATTCGTACCCAAGAACATGATGAATGTGATGATTATATAACCCTCATTATCATTCTCACTTATGAACGCACGTGATTGACAACCACTTCCGTTCTACATGCAACCGAGCTTGAATGTGTATCTCTTAGATTTCCCAACAGAATCTTCGTGGTATAAGCTAGATAGATGGCGGCATTTATGAGGATCCGGAAAGTCTCACCTTGTCTGTGGTATTCCGAGTAGGATCCTGGGAATCCGGAAAGTCTCGCCTTGTCTGTGGTATTCCGAGTAGGATTCCGGTAATGAATGACTGTGACGTGCTTCAAACTTGCAAGTGCTGGGCGTTAGTGACAAACGCAAAAGAATCAAGGGATTCTACTCCAGTAGGCACGGGAACCAACCAGTGATTAGCCGTGCTGTGACAGAGCGCGTGAGCGTAGTTTTCACTGCGAGGATGGGATGTAGCCTTCGGCCAGGTGATGCCTCCAGACGATTAGCCATGCGAGTGACAGCCGCAGAGGACCATTTTCCCGAGAGGATTGAAAGTAGCCATCGTCGAACGGTGAACCCCTATAAACAGCTTGCCATGGAAAGGATTAAGAAGGATTGAGTTGAAGCAGGAGAATAACAGGCGTCCTTGAGCATGCAGTATCTCCATTCGCTTGTCTGAAATTCCCACCAATGAATCTGCATAAGTATTCTATCCCTTTTTATTTTCTGTTTATTATTAATTTTCGAACCCATAAACAATTTAATCTGCCTAACTGAGATTTACAAGGTGACCATAGCTTGCTTCATACCAACAATCTCTGTGGGATCGACCCTTACTCACGTAAGGTTTATTACTTGGACGACCCAGTACACTTGCTGGTTAGTTGAACGGAGTTGTGGATTCAACCAATGCCATAATAATGACTTCATTCAAAATAGTTAGAACATGGATCACAATTTCGTCCACCAGAAAGATACAAGCAGATAACCAAAAAGTGTCCTTTTGACATGTTTTCAGAGTGGACCATGATAGATATATTCTATTATGGTCTATCTGAGTTCTCTAAGATGTCACTAGACCATTCTGCAGGTGGATCCATTCACCTAATGAAAACGCCTGCAGAAGCTCAGGAACTTATTGAAATGGTTGCAAATAACCAATTCATGTACACTTCTGCGAGGAATTCCATGAATAATGGGACGCCTCAGAGGAAGGAAGTTCTTGAAATTGATGCTCTGAATGCCATATTGGCTTAGAACAAAGTGTTGACTCAGCAAGTCAACATGATTTCTCAAAGTCTAAATGGATGGCAAAATGCATCCAACAGCACTAAAGAGGCATCTTCTGAAGAAGAAGCTTATGATCCTGAAAACCCTGCAATGGCAGAAGTAAATTACATGGGGGAAGCCTTTGGCAACACCTATAACCCATCATGGAAAAATCATCCAAATTTCTCATGGATGGATCAACAAAAGCCTCAACAAGGCTTTAATAATGGTGGAAGAAACACGTTCAGCAATAGCAAACCTTTTCCATCATCTACACAGTAACAGACAGAGAATTCTGAGCAGAGCACCTCTATCTTAGCAAATATAGTCTCTGATCTGTCTAAGGCCACTTTAAGTTTCATGAGTGAAACAAGGTCCTCCATCAGAAATTTAGAGGCACAAGTGGGCCAGCTGAGTAAGAAAGTCACTGAAACTCCTTCTAGTACTCTCCCAAGCAATACTGAAAAGAATCCAAAAAGAGAGTGCAAGACCATTGACATGATCAACATGGCCAAACCTAGAGAGGAAGGAGAGGACGTGAATCCCAATGAGGAAGACCTCATGGGACGTCTCTCAAGCAAGAAGGAGTTCCCTATTAAGGACCTAAAGGAATCTGAGGCTCATATAGAGACCATAGAGATTCTATTAAATCTCCTTCTACCATTCATGAGCTCTAAAGACTATTCTTCCTCTGAAGAGGATGAAGATGTAACTGGAGAGCAAGTTGCTCAATATCTAGGAGCCATCATAAAGCTGAATGCCAAGCTGTTTGGTAATGAGATTTGCGAAGGTGAACCTCCCTTGCTCATTAGTGAACTAGATACATGGGTTCAGTAAACTTTACCTCAAAAGAGACAAGATCCTGGCAAATTCTTAATACCCTGTACCATAGGCACCATGACCTTTGACAAGGCTCTGTGTGACCTAGGGTCAGGCATAAATCTTATGCCAATCTCTGTAATGGAGAAGCTAGGGATCATTGAGGTATAGCCTGTCATATTCTCATTATAAATGGCAGACAAGTTAGTAAGACAAGCTTATGGATTGGTAGAGGACATGTTAGTGAAGGTTGAAGGCCTTTACATCCCTGCTGATTTCATAATCTTAGACACTAGGAAGGAGGAGGATGAATGCATCATCCTTGGAAGACCTTTCCTAGCCACAGCAGGAGCTGTGATAGATGTTAACATAGGAGAATTACTCCTTCAATTGAATGGGGACTACCTTGTGTTTAAGGCTTAAGGTTATCCTTCTGTAAACATGGAAAAGAGACACGATAAGCTTCTCTCAATACAGAGTCAAACAAAGCCCCCACAATCAAACTCTAAGTTTGGTGTTGGGAGGCCCTCATCATGCTCTGAACATCTGTGAAGCTCCATGAGAGCCCACTGTCAAGCTATTGACATTAAAGAAGCGCTTATTGGGAGGCAACCCAATTTTTATTTTATCTAATTTTATTTTCATTTTATTGTTCTTTTATGTTTTATTAGGTTCATATCATGTGGAGTCACAAAACAAATACTAAAATTAAAAACAGAATCAAAAATAGCAGAAGAAAAAGCACACCCTAGAGGAATGGCTTACTGGCGTTTAAACGCTAGTAAGGAGCATCTAGCTGGCGTTCAACGCCAGAATAGAGCATGGATCTGGCGTTGAACGCCAGGAATACACCCTGAGGAGAGCTGGCGTTGAACGCCAGAAACAAGCATGGAACTAGCATTCAATGCCAGAAACATGCTGCAGATGGGCATTGAATGCCCAAAACAAGCATCAATCTGGCGTTTAAACGCCAGAATTGCATGCAAAGGCGTTTTACACGCCTCATTGGTACAGGAATGTAAATCCTTGACACCTCAGAATCTGCGGACCCCACAGGATCATCTCAGGATCTGTGGACCCCACAGGATCTCCACCTACCTCAACTCACCTTCTCTCCTCTTCACACAATCCAATAACACTCTTCCCCAAAAACCCTTCACCAATCACCTCAATCTCTCTTCCCCATCATCTCTTCACCACTCACATCCATCTACCCTTCCCCATAAACCCCACCTACCTTCAAAATTCAAAATCACTTTCCCACCCAAACCCACCCTAAATAGCCGAACCTTCTCCCTCTCCCTTCACTATATAAAGTCCTCTATCCTTCTACATTTTTACACACCACAATCCTCTCTTCTTCACCTTGGCCGAAACCACACACTTCCCCCTTTCCTCCATATTTTTTTCTTCTTCTTCGTCTTCTTTCTTCTCTTGATCGAGGGCGAGCAATATTCTAAGTTTGGTGTGGTAAAAGCATAGCATTTTGTTTTTTCATAACCATTGATGGCACCTAAGGTGAGAGAAACCTCAAGAAAGAGGAAAGGGAAGGCAAAAGCTTCCACCTCTGAGTCATGAGAGATGGAGAGATTCATCTCAAAGGGTCCATAGCCCAGTAGAAGAGCATTTGACTGCACATCAAGAGAGCATGAGGAATTTCCTCATCAAGAAATCCCTGAGATGCCTCAAGGGATAAATTTTTCTCCACACAACTATTGGGAGCAACTAAGGATAGGAGCACCAAAATCACTAGGGATCAAGCCACAAATGCAAGGAAGAGACATAGAGGAGCTCAAGGATACCATTGCCCCTTCAAGAAGAAGGCGCCACCATCACTAAGGTGGACTCATTCCTTGTTCTTAATTCTCTATTTTTTGATTTTTATGCTTCATGTTTATCTATGTTTTGTGTCTTTATTACATGATCATTAGTATTTAGTAACTATGTCCTAAGGCTATGAATAATTCCATTAATCCTTCACCTATCTTAAATGAAAAATGTTTTTAATATAAAAGAACAAGAAGTACATGAGTTTCGAATTCATCCTTAATTTAGTTTAATTATATTGATGTGGTGACAATACTTTTTATTTTCTGAATGAATGCTTGAACAGTGCATATTTTTGATCTTGTTGTTTATGAATGTTAAAATTGTTGGCTCTTGAAAGAATGATGAACAAGGAGAAATGTTATTGATGATCTGAAAAATCATAAAATTGATTCTTGAAGCAAGAAAAAGCAGTGAATAAAAAGCTTGCGAAAAAAAAAGAAAAAAATGGAAAAAAAAATAATAATAATAATAAAAGAAAAAGAAATAGCAAGCAGAAAAAGTCAATAGCCCTTAAAACCAAAAGGCAAGGGTAAAAAGGATCTAAGGCTTTGAGCATTAATGGATAGGAGGACCCAAGGAAATAAAATCCAGGCCTAAGCAGCTAAATCAAGTTGTCCCTAACCATGTGCTTGTGGCATGCAGGTCCAAGTGAAAAACTTGAGACTGAGTGGTTAAAGTCATCATCCAAAAGCAAAAAGAGTGTGCTTAAGAGCTCTGGACACCTCTAACTGGGGACTCTAGCAAAGCTGAGTCATAATTTGAAAAGGTTCACCCAGTCATGTGTCTGTGGCATTTATGTATCCGGTGGTAATACTGGAAAACAAAGTGCTTAGGACCACGGCCAAGACTCATAAAAGTAGCTGTGTTCAAGAATCAACATACTTAACTAGGAGAATCAATAACACTATCCGAAATTCTAAGTTCCCATAAGATGCCAATCATTCTGAACTTCAAGGGAAAAAGTGAGATGCCAAAACTGTTCAGAAGCAAAAAGCTACAAGTCCCGCTCATCTAATTAGAACTAATATTCATTGATATTTTGAGATTTATAGTATATTCTCTTCTTTTTATCCTATTTAATTTTCAGTTGCTTGGGGACAAGCAACAATTTAAGTTTGGTGTTGTGATGAGCGGATAATTTATACGCTTTTTGGCATTTTTTTTAGGTAGTTTTTAGTATGATCTAGTTACTTTTAGGGATGTTTTCATTATTTTTTATTCTAAATTCACATTTCTATACTTTACTATGATTTTGTGTGTTTTTCTATAATTTCAGGTATTTTCTGGCTGAAATTGAGGGACCTGAGCAAAACTCTGATAAGAAGGCTGACAAAGGACTGCTGATGCTGTTGGATTCTGACCTACCTGCACTCGAAATGGATTTTCTGGAGCCACAGAACTCTAAATGACACGCTCGCAACGGCGTTGGAAAGTAGACATCTAGAGCTTTCCAGCAATATATAATAGTTCATACTTTATTCGAGATTAGATGATGTAAACTAGCGCTCAACGCCAGTCCCATGCTGCATTCTGGAGTCAAACGCCAGAAACACGTCACGAACCAGAGTTGAACGCCAAAAACACGTTACAACTTGGCGTTCAACTCCAAAAGAAGCCTCTGCACGTGTAAAGCTCAAGCTCAGCCTAAACACACACCAAGTGGGCCCCGAAAGTGGATATATGCATCAATTACTTATCTCTGTAACCCTAGTGGCTAGTTTTAGTATAAATAAAATATTTTACTATTGTATTATTGGTCCTTCTCCCTATTTTCGAATTCATATCACATTTTGGGGGCTGGCCATTCGGCCATGCCTGGACCATCACTTATGTATTTTCAACGGTGGAGTTTCTACACACCATAGATTAAGGGTGTGGAGCTCTGTTGTACCTCAAGTTTTAATGCAATTACTACTATTTTCTATTCAATTCAATTTATTCCTGTTCTAAGATACCATTCGTACTTCAACCTGATGGATGTGATGATCCGTGACACTCATCATCATCCATTCTTATGAACGCGTGCCTGACAACCATTTCCGTTCTACAAGTGAGAGCTAGAGTGTGTATCTCTTGGATTCCTGATGCACGATGCTTGGTTGCCCTCGCCTGACAACCGAGCCTTCCATTCCGTGAGATCAGAGTCTTCGTGGTATAAGCTAGAATTGATGGCGGCATTCATGAGAATCCGGAAAGTCTAAACCTTGTCTATGGTATTTCGAGTAGGATTCTGGGATTGAATGACTGTGACGAGCTTCAAACTTGTGATTGTTGGGCGTGATGACAAACGCAAAAGAATCAATGGATTCTATTCCGACATGATCGAGAACCGACAGATGATTAGCCGTGCCGTGACAGAGCATTTGGTCCTTTTTCACTGAGAGGATGGGATGTAGCCATTGACAACGGTGATGCCCTACATACAGCTTTCCATGGAAAGGAATAAGAAGGATTGAAAGAAAGCAGTAGGAAAGCAGAGATTCAACAGGAACAAGCATCTCTATGCACTTATTTGAAATTCTCACCAATAATCTACATAAGTTTTTCTATCTTTATTTTCTGTTTATTTATTATTATTATTCGAAAACTCTATCACCATTTATTATCCGTCTGACTGAGATTTACAAGATGACCATAGCTTGCTTCATACCAACAATATCTGTGGGATCGACCCTTACTCACGTAAGGTTTATTACTTGGACGACCCAGTACACTTGCTGGTTTGTGATGCGAAGTTGTGAAAAAAGTGCTGAGTTATAAATGCGCATGCCAAGTTGAGTGCCATTGTTAGAGATCACAATTTCGTGCCCCACTACCCTAATTATAAATCCTAATTTCTTAGCCTTATTCACTTATAATACATTTTCTCAGCTGCAGTACCAGACAGATTTCAGCTGGTACTGCCAGTCAAAATTCCAGTGCGCGTTTTTCTGCAAAAAACTATATTTTCTGACTCAGAAAAATTCATTGAATCCAAATATCATATTTAATTGATCAAATTCTGATTACTGACTTTTCTAACCATATTCGCTCCTATTTAATTTATTATTTAATTAATTACTGTTTGACCGTTTTTTACACATTTACTCCATGACCTATCAATACACAAATTCACAAATTTCAACCCCAAAAATTCATAATCAACATAATCTCATACTTAATCATTAAAGTATCATCATTAAATCACCAATCATCAACCCATTTCAAGACAACTCAATATTTTCGTTAAGGTTACTAACTCATAACATACATACATGCTTCAACCTATCTTATGGTCATCTAACCTAAGTTTTCACAAGATATTATATATTACATGCGAGAAACCAAAACCACACCTTGGCCAATTTCTCGATAAACCCGGAACACTTCAAGCGTTCCCACACCACAAGCTTATCAACACAGCCCCTTACCGAGGAACTTAGCTTTCAAAAATCGATCTCAAGCTCCCATATCCTCAAATTAATTTTATTTCCAAACTAATTTCCAATCTAACAACATAATAACCACTATAATTAACATAGAATTCTCTAACTCAATATTTCACAAGGAAATTGAGGAAGCTTACCTTGTCCATATCTCAAGTGAGCTAAACCCAACAAAACTCGCAAGCTAACTTGAACCTAAACACCGAATTATACAAGATTCAACATGGATACACATTGAATTTTGAAATTGGTAAGAAGAGAATCTGAAACTGGGGAGTAAATTTCATACCAATTAAGAATTGGGCTTTGTAGAGCTCGACGCGCTGGTTGTGTAGCCATAAACGGTGCGACGATTGGAATTTCGGATCAAAAGTTATGTGGATTTGATTGATAAGTGAGGGTTGGTAATTTTGGAAGGTGTTCTTCCATTCCAGCAAAGTGTTTTCCAGTGTGCTTCATCAAGAGAGGGGGGAGAAAGCTGAAGCTCTTGGTTTTATTTAAGTTGGGTTAGGCCTTGGGCCCAATACGGGCCCAGTTCGGCCTGTTCGGGTCAATTTTGGGTCAAATTCTTTAAAATTAGTGTCAAAATTCTTATTTTAATTAGCTCTACCCTATTATATTATAAAATTATATTTTTTAATTTCTTTAAATAATAATTAACATATTAGTTGATTATTTACTAATTACTCGGGGTTTACATTTTTCAAAAGATATTCTTTCCTTAAGCCTTCTTAGGCTAAACCTTAACTCAAATTGAATCGCAACGCAGCTTAAAAATTTTAGATATTCTCCTTACCTTGAAAGGTAAGACTCAGGTTGGATATCTTGTAACACCCTATCATTTAAATCCCTATGCTCGAGTCATAAGTCAATGATAATAAGGTGGTACGACTTGTAACACCCAAACTATCAAAATGTCATGCTTTTGGCTGCGTCACCCTGATAGCTCGAGTACGATGACTCTTATAATATTTTATACTAAAATATGAGCTTGTTTAAAACTTAAAAACCGCATAACTTTTTGTAAACACTTTTTTGTGAAAACATAAACATACATGTACATACAAACCAGATACAATACCTTAGGATATATATAACACTAGCTTACAAACGTACATATCACAATCTCCTATCCCTCTTACAAACTTAATAAAGACAAAGGCGAGGGAAAATAATAGCTAAGATAATACAAAAATATCGCATAACCAGAAAATAAACATAACTCTTCTGAAGCTTTGTCGTCCATATCCTGAAAAGGAATAACCTGTAGGGGAGTGAGAACGTCGTCCTCTCTTGTTCTCACTATAGGGTTACAAAAATTGATATAACAAGATACGTAAAATAAAAATTATTCTTAGAGTACAGTGATCATTGCTCGTCTTATGAGTCTTTCCAAAAACCTTCGGTACACATTAGAAATCCAGAAAATCCCTTTTTGAAGACTTAGTAAATTTCTCAAATAATTTAAAACAAAACCTTTTTCCTTTCTTGTAAAATCTGAAAAGTTTTTCCTAGACAGTATGAATGACCAACATGTCTCAAACATAGGTTCAATTAAGTCTATGTTGTAAGAGTTTAATTTTTCATACTTTTCTAGACCATAACATTGAAAGTAGTTACCTACACGGTAAAATGACCATCCCGTTCCAAGCATAGGTTCATTAAGTCTATGTTGAACTAGTCAGATACTTTATACCAAACTAGAACTTAATATACCAATCACGCAACCGGGATCAAACCACCATCCTTGCCTCCACCACAAGCAGGATCACACCACCGTCCTTACGCGGGACCTGCACCCTCGATAAGTGGGATTAAACCACCGTCCTTGTCCGGTGCCAGCGACTTATCAAAAATCTCATGTCAGCATAAATGGGACGAACCCGACCGTTATGCCTATCAAACCATAACCCATCAATCTTGAGGACATCCATAGTCAATCAGGTTCAATAACTTATTTCAAATTCATTCTTGGCCCATTTTCTTTTAAATAATAAACGTATTCAATTCACATCTTGCCAAGAATCACTTTTCAAAACGGAGCCACTTTCCACATCTTTCCAACACTTCCAAACAATCACAACAACATGCCAAATTCAAAAATCTCTTTGAAAGACTCTAAATCATTCATTTCTCAATCAAGATTTGGTCATAAAATTTCTTAGCAAAGTCTCAAGAATTCAGGGGAGAATAACCTAACTCATTTCTTAAATTCATTGAAAATCTCCGAAACCTTAAACCAAAACCAAGTAGAATAATTAAAAGTAGAATATAAACCAAAACCAAGTCATGTATCCAAATATTCTGAAACCATTTCAAAACCACTAACTTAACCCAAAACCAAATCATTTAAACCAAACACCAATTTTTTTCGTTTCATTCTTAAATCGGTTTCCAAAGGCTCGGAAAGTGTTTCAGTCCCACTAAATCAAAATTTCGGAAAATACTTCAACCATTTCTTAAAATGATGTAAAGTGAAATTAGTTAATCAAACTCCATTAAAACTCCTTCAATTTGCTTATTTGATCAAATTCCAAAATTGATTGTTTTCATCTTTAAATCAACTTTAGAACATAATTCTCTTCTAAAATAGTTTACATTCAAAATATAATAATTTTCTAAATAAAGGGGTTCAAAACTAATTCATTTACCGATAACACAGTTCAAGGCATAATCCGTTCTTTTTAAAATACTGTTTCAAATAAAGTCTTGGATTTTATAGAAATTTCGGCAGCATCTCAACTAAAACTTGGACTTTGCCACCCTTTCCGGGTCCCAACAAAACCAATCATCAACTCTTTCCAACAAGTTCACGACCAAATTAGTTTCCAATAAAACAAAAACTCAACTTTCAGATTATCAAAAATCATTCAAATCAACCAATCCAGAAATCCCAATTTATCAACATCAGACCTTGTTTCAATCAAACACGAAACCATATTCATTCAAGACAAAATCAGACAATTCATAAGACTCACATAATCACCATAAATATATTTCGCACAGCATATCTATTTATAACAGTTTCCAATTTAAATAAATTAGTTTGTATGAAAAGCCCCTACCTCGACTAGTCGAAACCATAACCCAAAGCGCGTTAACCAAACCTTTTAGCTCAACCCGAAATCACCGGTAATCAAAACCTTGGCTCCAAGCAACTTGCGCAATAACCATAGCAGCACTAATCACAACATACAATAATCAGGACTCGACCCACGTTATCCAAGCTCACATTCATTAACTAAACACAACAGAATACTAACGCGAGACTTTCCAAAATATAAATACTTACTGAGCTAGTGAAATGAAGCAGCTGCGAACTCCGAGCACGTCACGCAAGCATCGATACACAACCCTACGACTGATGATGCCACAATACCTCAGCCTAAATTATCAGAACAATAATCTAAAGGGCTTTCAAATCGAAATCACTTACCGAAACGAGAAAGGAACGATTGAACCAAAATAGCGGCGGTCTCTAAACCGGTCTGGCGGCAGCGCCGGTAACCACCTCGAGTGGCAGTGGCGACCAGCTCTCCGGCAACAATAACTGAAACTAATCATACAACAACAATGAAGCTTCCAGAAACCCAAAAGGAAACGAAGACCAACTTAAACCCTTACCAGCAGGATTTTCCGGCGACGGCGGTGAGGTTTTTCGACGGCAAAGGCTTATCGGCGCAGCCTCATGAGCGGCGACAAGGCTCCCAACAGCAGCTGGATGCATCGGCAGGGACAGCTCCACGACGGTTCTTCTCTGGTTCTCTCTCTCTCTCTCTCTCTCTCTCTCTCTATCTCTCTCTTCCTCGCGACAACACCGGTAACTGGGTGGCGCGACTCTTTCCCCCTATCGTGGTCCTCTCCCTCTCCTCAGATCTGCTCTGTGACACTGCAGGGACAGCAGCACGGCTGGGGCTGGGTGCGGATTCAGTGGCAATGGCGAGGCAGAACGGCGATCCAGGCTTCACAGACGGCGACTGAATGGCGTGGTTCCCTCCTCCTTCACGACCTTCTCTCTCGCCTAAGTTTTGACCAGCGACGGCGGCAGCTTCACGGGCAGCATTGGCAGCAAGGGGCTTCCTTCATGCCTGCGAGGATGGCGGCAGACTCCAATGTGGTGCGACGCTGTTAGGCCACGGCAGCAAGGCGTGGTGGCGGCAATGAGGCACGACGCTCTTCTTCCTCTCCTCCTCCCTGCCGCAGCTCAGTCTCCCTCTCCCTCTCTGTATCTCAGCATTGACGCAGCGGCGGCAGTAGTGGCTCCTCGCCGGTGCCGTTCCTCCCTTCTCCCCTCTCCTTCTTCCTGTTTCCTCTTAACCTCTTTCTTTTACTTTATTTTGTTTGCAGCTACTGCTGCCGTTAGTTTGGGGGGATGGGTTTTCGGCTGAGGAAAAAAGGGAAATTAGGGTTTCTTTTGGAGTAAAGGAAAAATGTGTGTTAATTTAACAAAATTAGGGTAATAAGGTTAGTTTTGTAATTTCAAATAAAAGTAGGGATATTATAGTAATTAGAAATGACTTTTAACCCAACAATAATAATGTATAAAAATACTATTTGCTCATCAATTTCACAAATTATTTTCAATAAAATGCCCAAGTCAAATAATTAGAAGTAATATACTTAATTTCTTCATTTTCCAAAATAGCAGTATTAATAATTAAAATATTACTTATTTAATCCAAATCAGATAAAATCTTTATTATTTCACAACTACCAACCTTACAATTTAAATATATAAAATAACTCAATAATTGTAAAATTAGATAAAATCTTAATTTAAATAGCCCAAACTCATTATTTTTGGATTTCTAGAACTTTAAGTTGTAAATAAAAAATTAATCCAAAAATTATGGAGTTTGGATGAAAACCTTAATTTATTTTAAAATCCAATTAATTAAAACTACCTTTAATTACCTTCAATAAGATAATTTATGAAATTAAAATTGTAAATAGATATGTGGTTTGAGGTTAGTTCAAAATAGGACTTTTCCAAAAGTCTTGAGTCTTACACGACTCAAAGTGGAGTTGATATATATATTAGAAGGAAGTATTAACCGAGAAGCCTGAAAGAATTTAAAAGAAAATTGCGAACATAACACACACATGTATCGATGAGAAGCATTCGAATAAGCGGGGTGAAAATAAAACATAAAGGAAGAATAAAGTGTAGACAGAATATATATATATATATATGTGTGTGTGTGTGTGTGTGTGTGTGTGTGTGTGTGTATATAATAGATGCTATTCACGACCCGTGAAGTTTAGGTCAGGTAGGGTTACAATAATAAAAGTAGTTGTAAACAATATTTTCTATCTCTCCCCAAAACATCACAAAGTTTCCAAAATGAAGTACGTATACATCATAAAAATTTCCAAAATAAAGGGGGAGAGAAATCTAAGCAAAATATAAAATAGAGCTCAAGATCAGTTCACTAGCTTCCAGACGAACTCCAGCTCATTGTGGAGCACCAGAACCTGCATCTGAGAAATAGTGGATATATACAAAATGAGAACCCCGACCTATGGGTTCCTATTACGGTAAAAATGCTAAATAAATACAGTATATGGTATCAAGAAATTCACTAAGCAATGTTAAACTTCACACATCATTATTTCCATCCTAAATTCTCACTAATCCATAATCAGGAAATTACCTTAAAGGATTCTAATCTAACCCTCTTACTCATTAATTTTCTCAATTCTCTGCAACTTTCCAACATTAAAATGGAATAGCACTCAGTGTCAATTGACACCAACGAGAGGGACCTCTCAGATATACATACACAAGCAAAGTAGACAAGTAAGACACAAGTAATTTCAGTAAGACAATTTGCATATAGGCATTTAATATGTACAATTAAGAAAACCATGACAGGTAATCAAACCCAAACAAAATCAAACAAGTGCAAATGATGCATGCCTTTTCTATGACTAATGAGCTCATATGTCGGTTATACAGCCAATCCGACATGTTTGGTAGCTAACACTGGACTGTCCTAACATGCGTGTATCTACCAAGAGTAATTTTACATCTTCAAGGAAGAACGTCTGGAAAGGTATAAGTGGAGCAAGTGGAGCCGACCCACTGCATCTACCCAAGGAAATTCATGACTCAGATAAAATTTTAAATCACATGTCATTCTCAACCAGGAGAAAGTGGGGGGCAAACTACTGCATTTACCCTAGAGACTCAAACCATAACCCAGAACAAGTAGAATCACACTGTTGCATCTACCCAGGCAATTATACTTCACCACATCCTGGAGCAAATGGAATCACACCACCACATCTACCTAGACAGGTATACTTCATCAGACTCAGTCTCATTTTCACTTTCATCCTTAATCACATTCCTCATAATACATCATCATCATCCATTGTCATCATAATCATCCTATCTTAACCACATCTCGAAGCAAGCGGAATCCCTCTACTGGATCTATCATTTCTCATTATCACAATCATTCTCATCACATATCTTATTACATTTAATCCATCTTTCTACAAATTAATATCTCAACTCATTAAGTATCTTTTTCTAACATCTCTACCTTATATTACACTAGCTCTAAACTCACAACAGGGTTTACAGAGGTTCAGGAGGCTCGATGAATGGTTGAGAACTCAAAAATACAAGTTTTCTAAAATAAGGTCATGAGTGTTTTTCGGGTACGCATGCATAGTAGGTTTTCATAAAGATAATATGCTGTAGAAATTCTGTTCTTCAACCCGGTTTTCAAACGCACATAACTTTTTTGCCAACAATTCTTTTTCAACCATCCTTGAACCATTGAAAAGATTTTTAAACAAATTCATAAAAATCTAGTTTCGTTTAATTTCCAACTTTGAGGACGGAGTTACCCAAAAACAGAATTTTCCATTTTCTTCAAATCTCATCAACTCTTTATCCCAAAACAAACCAAAACCATTCTAAAGCAATTCCTACATAGTCTCAACATACATATCATCATTCTTTACCATCCTAATCATTCATCACCTAGCAATTTAACTTCCAATTATAAAAATCATCAGGCCTTATTTCATCAACAATAAATTTTACAATCTCCAGCACGATCACAAACCTAATCATTTATTCTAACAATTTTTATCATCATTCAATAACTACCAACCAAACCATAATTTCACATCATATTCTCACATCCCAATTCATCAACTCATTAATTTTATCAATTTTAATTAATAACTCATAAACAACCAATCATCACTCATAATCAAATCCAACAAGTCATCAATTATAACATTTTAATTTCATCCAATCATGCAATTCAATCCTATTCCTAGGAAAATCTATAGTAGGATTTCATGTCACATTATATGGTATTTAAATAAAACTTAAACCGTACCTTGGCTGATTCCTCCCAAGTTAAAAATCACCAAAGACTCCTTTTTCCACAAGCTTCCAAGTTTAGCCACCAAAGCTCAAAATCAAGCACTCCAAATTACCAACTCAACTCCAGTACATAAATTCAATCTAAATTCATACATTGTACCAAAATCAACACTAGGGTTTATCAAATTTAACTAACCACATGGGTTTATAGATTTTTTACCTTGTCTAACATTGCTTGGGGTAAAACTCACTAATTACACTACATTAAAAAGTAATATTTGTAACCAAAAAAATTGTTACAAAAAATTTAAATTTTGAAACAAAAAGATTTTGTAACAAAAAAAGGGTCGTTGCACTGTGCCCGTTACAAAAAGTTTTTCTACCAAAAAATGGAACTATTACAATTCAAAGTAATATTTTGTAACAAATTTTTCTGATACAAAAAACCAAACGTCGTTACAAAAGTGATAACAAGTTTTGATCTTCAAAATATTTTTGGTGACAATATATTTTTTCCTATCATAAAATTTTGTTACAAAATGTAACTTGATTTTGTAACATTTTTTTAGTTACAAAAGCAAAAAAATTATTTTGTAACAATTTTTTTAATACCAATTGCATGCATAATTTACTAAATTATTTTTTAAATTAACTGATATATTAACTACTTTACTGAGCAAGTCAACATTTATATAATATGTAAAAACATACATAATTCAAACATGTTTCAATTAACTAAAATTCTTTTAAAACAAAATAACATTAGTGAGTACATTGATTAGTTCAACAAGTTATATTTCGTGCACAAGTTCAACCAAAAGTTAAAAGTCGAACATAGATTAGTGTCTCTATGAATCAAAATATTCTTAAGCCCTCAGAGGTAGCATGTTGTCACCATTTTAGCACTCCTGTAAATAAGAAAAACCGAAACAAACAATTAGAAACAAGATATAAAACCAATTATAATTTTTTCCATTAACTTTTATCCAAAATGTTTAGAAACATTTTCGCAAAACCTCCCTAAAACCTGTATATTTCCACCGTCTACGGTTCCATCAAAAACACCAGTTCACTACTTATTTCTCAGCCAATACACAACCAGATTTATCAAATCAAATTTTAGGACATTTGTCATTTCTCAACCATGACACAAGTAAAATGTAATAAATAGATCTATATACAAATTATACTATACTAATAATATATGAATCATCTAGGAATATGTATTAAAATCATAAGCAATTTTAGGAGTACCTTTAATTGTCTAGTTTCTTTCATTGTCAAAGCACGCTATGAAAGAGTTCACAACGGCTTGTTGAGCTTCCAATTGAGCTTTCACTCGAGCTAATTCTTCCTCTTGTCGTGTTGGTTGCTCTTTATGTTTTTCTTTGAGCACATCTCTTTCCTTTGTTAGCTCCTCACGGTCTTGCTTGCCTCTTGAATTTGTACTTGAATCCTTAAATTAGATTTTGAAACCTTTATACCATAACTTGCACCACTTTTCTCACCTCTCACAAGTAAAAAAAACTTTATTTGGAGTGATAGGATTTTCAGAATCCAGGCTCAATATATTTTTCGTTCATCAAACCTCAATCTCCACAATTCACTGATCTTTTTCTGAACAACGATCAGAACAGCAAAGTACTCAACCCATTCAATCTAGTGACCAAAGTTATTGATAATATAACCAAAATTTATAATAGGCACTCATTTTCAATAATCAGAAAATAGTCACTATTAAACCATCATCACAATAATTCTCGACCGAGAACAAGACTAAATCAATTCAACACTTTAACACAATATTATCCAGTCAAATTAACATATCCAGTAACCAATAATTTCTTAAATAAGCTTGCAATAATCCACCATCATCAAATAAATCTTAATTCCATAATTAAATCAAGAAATCATTGTAACTAGGAATTTGAGTAATTAGTCACTTTCAAACAATTAAATCATTATTCACAAATCACAGCCTTAAATCAAAATCAGTCTCAATTGCACACCAATCACATTTTCACAACCTCTACCCAAGCTTAATTCCACCAATTAATCTCTCATAACAACAAAACCAGTCACATTCACAGTAAGAATCCAAACTTAATAACATTACGATTATTAATATATATTTGCAATTATCTACTATACTTTTTGGGCATTCTTAAATTAAAATCAAGAACTTTATAATAATATCCCCTACGTCAAAGTGTCGAGGCCCACAGAATTCGAAACTGCAACAACCGCAACGGTGAATTGGCCCAGTTTAGGTAGTGTTTCTTCAGTGACATGGCACTACGGTGAAGGCTGAATAGAGGACATGGATGGGCAGGTACCAGTGCAAGTTCCAGCAGAAACAAAAAGGCAGTTCCAACAAGCTTAAACGTCCTTCTCCAGCAGCCGTAGCGACAACGTTGAAGGCTTCCCACGACGGTGCGATGAGCGGCTCTGTGTGTCATGTCTCTTCCTCTTCCCTCTATCCAACGACTACGACGACGGTTGTGGCCATAGCAACAAGCCCTGGCAACGGTGGTCGAAGCTCCAATAGCAGTGAATAGTCCTCATCCTTCACGTTCTCCTCTCTTCATGAGCTCCTCTTCCTTTGAAGTTCGAACAACGATGGCGACGACTTCTCGGCAATGATGATGGTGAGACGCGGCGGGACAGCAGAGGCGGCGACGCACGGACGCCTATAAATTTAGCTGGCGCGACGCTCCTTCTCTAGCCCGCGAGCTCTCTCTTCCCTCTTAGTGACTCGACAACAACAGGCAGGGCGCGACGACGGCGAGGGCGACGGCGAGGGCCACCAGTGGCGGCGCATATCCTTCCTCCCTTCTCTTCTCTTCTCCCGTTCTCTCCTTCTTTTCTTGCTGTGTGTGTGCGGGTATTTTGCTAGAAAACGGGAATTATGGTTTTCTTTTTCTTCAATTGGAAATTTTGGGATTTAGAGTTAGAAAGTACGCATTTTATAAAGGAATAAGGATAAATATGAATAGATATTTTGATAAAACTAGAGGGTAGAATAATTTTAAAATTAAGTATACTCTATTAAAAATATTTAAGAATATTATTTATCAATATATAGTTAAGTTCAATTAATTATTTTTAATTTGAATTAAAAAACAAACATATTAATCACATTTTTTATAAAATATAATTTAAACTCAACATTAATTATTCAAATTAAATGATATAGCTTTTCATTATTTTTTTATCACCAGGACTTTACTTTCAAATTATAAAATAACCAATTATAATAAAATTACACAAAAATATTAATTAACTTAAACTTAGTATTTATAAAATTAATTTAATTATTCTTAATGGATTATTTTCTAAAAAAGAAGAACACGAATTAAATTATAAATTATTCATAATAAAAGTTACTTAAATTAAATTATAAAATTCTTTCTTATTTTTCAATTACAAAAATTATAATTTTAATTATACCAAATATTCAATAAAGATTATATAAAAATTCTAATTAATTTAAAACTCCAATTATTATAAAAAATTACATATAACTCCTAATTATTTTTAAATTCAAAGTATTATAGAATTTTATTTAATTACTTTCAGTAAAATATTTTTCTTAAAATAAAATTCTCAACAAATATAATAAATTTAATTATCCAAAAATTCGGGATGTTACAATGCCGGTATTTCATCTTGCCGCAGGAGCTCCATTGTGCTTGGTAGAGTAGACGACGCAGAGAAGAGTGAGGCGCGAGTTAGGGGGTGACCACTTAGGGTTTTTTTACTAGTTCACCTTTTTACTTTTAACATTCAACAACTTGGTATCTTAGAGTTTTTTTTATATTTAATTATTGTTCTTTATAAATATAATTTAATTAAATTTTTTTAAGCTTTCACAAATTAAGTTTTAGTTAACATTGAAAATCTGATTATGAATAAAAATTATATATTAATTTTTTAAAAAATATAAAATAATGTTTATAATTTTTAAAAATTAATGAATACAAACAACAAGTAAAAAATTTTAATTTTTTAAAAAAAATAAAATTATTCTAAACAAATTTTGTAAACAATTTTTTCTTACCCTCAAAGTGTTTAATATTTTGAAAAAAAATCGTTATAAAATATACTTACATTTTGTGACAAACAAATAAGTTGTTACAAACAATGTTGAATTTTGTGACAAATTAATTTTTTGTTAGAAAACAATTGGAGTTTTTGAAACAAAAAGATTATTTGTTACAAAATATTGCGACTTTTTTCAACTTTTTTTTTTGTTATTTTGTAACAAAACAACAGGTCGTTACAAAAACTAACATAATTTGCAACAACAAAAGTTAGGTTGTTAAAATATAGCATATCTTGTAACAACTTGTTATGTTGTTACAAAATATTATTCTTCTGTAACAATCACAATTATTATTACAAAAAAACATCTTTTGTAACAATTTTAAATTTGATACAAAATTTTTGTTACAAATGTTCCATTTTCTTGTAGTGTCACCCAAGCTAGATGGTGCGCGAAATTGAACTCCTTAAGTTTCGCAAAGATAGACCGACAAGTGCACTGGGTCGTGCAAGTAATACCTCAGGTAAGTGAGGGTCGAATCCCATAGAGATTGTCGGATTGAGCAAGCAATGGCTATCTTGTAAATCTTAGTTAGGCGATTAGAAAAGATGGTTGTTTGTTTGAAAGCATAAACGAAATAGTAAAGAACGAAATACCAGATTAGCGTAAAAGCAATGATAGATATTCAGTTAAGGCTTCGGAGATGCGTATTCTTTCTGGATTAACTTTTCTTATTGTCTACTTCAATAACGAATGGTTCATTCAATGGCAGCTGTAATTGACTAACTCATGTAACATTCTCATCAAGTTAGTCTCTTCTAAACTATAGCATTCCACCACATCTAAGCAACTCATGTAGCATCCTTATCAAGTTAACTTACGACTTCCCACTATAGCTGAAGATGAAGCACTAAGCAATTCACTCCCCTTCACGATCCTACTTAAAATGCCACAAACAAGGTCGGATCTTCCGGATCAGGGAACGCTGCTTCTCAAACTCTAGCCTTAACGCCACAGAGACCTCAGTAACCCACGGTCAACGGGATTTTTTGTCAGTTATCCAAAGTCGCCCAGGCACGCTCTTGGAATCGGTAGTGCACACTCTTGCTGTGGTTCAATGCTATCCGGGTTAGGACTCAAACAGAACCCATGTAGAATAAGGATGATTGTCACGGGTCATCCTCAATTCATATGATGAAGATTGAAAATAAACAAGAGAATGGAATCAAACATGTATTGAAATAGAAATAGTAATATTATTAATCCATGAGAATCAGCAGAGCTCCTAACCCTAACTTAGGAGGTTTAGTAGCTCATGATTTTACAGAAAACATTGGTGAAATGTATGAATGGGCAAAGATCTCTAACACTGGTGATCTTTGTTCTATATATAATAACCTAATAACTAAGAAGTACAAAAAGTATGACAGACTAGACTAGAAGTGTGAAAATCCATCATTGGGCCTACTTTGGTTGAGTACTTGGGCTGAGCTTGGTGTCCATTTTAAGAAATGGGTGTTGAATGCTTTAGTGCTGCCTTGCTTCTTGGTGGGTGTTGAACGCCCCAAAGGGGTTGGTTCTTGGGCGTTCAACACTGGCTTGTCTCTTTGGGGCGTTGAACGCTAGCAAGGGGGTAGTTCCTTGGCGTTCAACGCTCAATATGGGCAGGCTCCTTCGAAGATAAGTATATACCATTATATATTACTGAAAAGCTCTAGAAGTTAGATTTCCAAAAATGCTGTTAAGAACACGTCATTTGAACCTCTGTAGCTCCAGAAATGCTCATTTAAATGCATGGAGGTCAGAATCTGACAACATCTGCTACGCTTTCCTTGCCAAACTTAAACTATTGCTTGTCCCCAAGAAACCAAAAACAAGTAAGATCAGAAAGGAGAGAAGGATACAATAAATCTCATAGTTTTCAATGAAGCTCAGTTCCAATTAATAGCGGGGCTAGTAACCATTTATTTCTGAACAATTTTGGCTTCTCACTATCCCTTGAAGCTCAGAAGTGTTGGTGTCTTTAGGAATTCAGAATTCGAATGATATTATTGACTCTCTTTTTCTAATATTACCACCGGATATATAAACATCACATACACTTAACTGGGTGAGCCCAATTAGATTGTGATTCAGCTTTGCTAGAATCCCCAGACAGTGGTACCCAGAGATCTTAGGCACACTCTTTTGCTTTTGGGATCACGACTTTAACTGCTCAGTCTCAAGTTTTTCACTTGACACCTACACACCATAAGCATTTAGGGGAAGGAGTTCATTTGGACTTTTTAGGCCAAGATTTTGTTTCTTTTAGGCCCTCTTAACCATTGATGCTCAAAGCCTTGGATCCTTGCTCTTGCCTTTTGGTTTTAAGAGCTATTGACTTTTTCTTTTTCTTTTTTTTTTTCGATTTTCTCTTTCTCTTTTTTTTTTCTTTTTCTTTTTATTGCTTTTTCTTGCTTCAAGAATCAATTTTTTGGATTTTTCAGATTACAAATAGTACTTTTCCTTTTTCATCATTCTTTCAAGAACCAACACACTTAACTCCAACATCAAATATGCACTATTAATTCATGCATTCAAAAAGTAAAAGTAATGCCACCACATCAAATAATTGGACTATTCTTATTATATAATTCGAGTTCATGCATCTTACTTCTCTTTTCCAAATAAAATTTTTCTTTTAAGCATAGTAAGAGATGCATGGAATAATTCATAGTTTTAAGACATAGACAAAGATGATCATGCACTAGAAATAGGAAACAGACAATGAAATACAATGGAAAATAGAAAAATAACATAAGAATAACATAAGCAAGGGTGATGGGATGTGACCACCTTAGTGATGACGGCTACTGCTTCCTCTGGTGGATCCATTGGAGCGTTTAAGCTCCTCTATGTCTCGTCCTTGCCTCTGTTGCTCCTCCCTCATAGCTCTTTGATCTTCTCTTATTTCATGGAAAATGGTGGACTAATCCTGGTGCTCTATCCTCAGTTGATCTCAGAGAAGTATTCAGTTGATCCCAAAAACTTTGGGGAGGAAAATGTATCCCTTGAGGCATCTCAGGGATTTTTGGAGACGACTGCACAGGCTCTTGTGCAGCCTCTCTCACATGCTCCATCCTTCTTCTAGTTACGGGCTTGTTCTTCTCAATGGGGACATCTCCTTCTATAACAATTCCAACTGAATTGCATAAGTGACGGATAAGATGTGGGAATGTCAACCTTGTTTGGGTGAAGGGCTTTTCTGCCACCTTGTACAGCTCTTGAGGTATCACCTCATGTACTTCCACCTTATTCCCAAGCATGATGCAATGAATCATGATGGCTCGATTAATAGTCACTTCGGACCGGTTACTAGTAGGGATGATAGAGCATTGGATAAATTCCAACTATCCTCTAGCTACGGGCTTGAGGTCAAGCCTTCTCAATTGGGCAAGCTTGCCTTAAGCATCCCTCTTCCACTAAGATCCTTCCATATAAATGTCTGAAAGGACTTGGTCCAGCCTCTGATCAAAATTGACTCTTCTAGTGTAAGGATGTGGGTCTCCTTGCATTACTGGCAGTTGGAGTGCCAACCTTACACTTTTCGGGTTGAAATTGAACTCCGCAAATTTTGCACAGATAGACCGGCAAGTGCATCGGGTCATCAAAGTAATACCTCAGGTGAGTGAGGGTCAAATCCCACGGAGATTGTCGGATTGAGCAAGTAATGGCTATCTTGTAAATCTTAGTCAGAAGATTAGAAAAATTGGTTGTTTGTTTGAAAGCATAAACGAAATAGTAAAGAACGAAATACCAGTTTAGTGTAAAAGCAATGATAGATATTCAATTAAGGCTTCGGAGATGCGTATTCTTTCTGGATTAACTGTTTTTACTGTCTATTTCAATAATGAATGATTCATTTAATGGCAGCTGTAATTGACTAACTCATGTAGCATCCTCATCAAGTTAGTCTCTTCAAAACCATAGCAGTCCACCATATCCAAATAACTCATGTAGCATCCTCATAAAGTTAACTCATGGCTTCCCACTATAGCCAAAGATGAAACACTAAGCAATTCACTCTCCTTCATGATCCTACTCAAAACGCCACAAACAAGGTCGAATCTTCCATACCAGGGAACGCTGCTCCTCAGACTCTAGCCTTAACACCACAGAGACCTCAGTAACCCATGGTCAATGGAATTTTATGTCACTTATCCAAAGTCGCCCAGGCACGCTCTTGGAATCCGCAGTGCACTCTCCAGTGGTTCAATACTATCCGAGTCAGGATTTACATGAAACCCATGTAGAACAAGGATGATTGTCACGGGTTATTCTCAATTCATGATATGAAGACCAAAAATGCACAAGATAATGGAATCAAACATGTATTGAAATAGAAACAGCAATATTATTAATCCATGAGAATCAGCAAAGCTCCTAACCCTAACTTAGGAGGTTTAGTAGCTCATGTTTTTACAGAACACAATGGTGAAATGTACGAATGGGCAATGATCTCTAACAGTGGTGATCTTTGTTCTATATAAAATAACCTAATAACTAACAAGTACAAAAATTATGCCATACTAGACTAGAGGTGCAAAAATCCATCCGTGGGCCCACTTTAGTTAAGTACTTAGGCTGAGCTTGGCGTCCATCTTGAGGAATGGCTGTTGAATGCCCATTGAGGGGTAGTTGGCGCTGCCTTGCTTCTTGGTGGGTGTTGAACACTGATAAACCCCAATTTTGTGGTTTATCTTATGTTGAAATTGGTGGATTTTATCAACTTTTCTCACATTTATTCAATGAAATAGCATGCTTTTTGGGACATTAATTTGCCAATTTTAATGCACTTTAATCCTACTCGATGCCTTGATATGTTTGTTGAGTAATTTTAGGCTTATATGGCAAGGATTGGATGGAAAAATTGAAGAGAAAATCATGCAAAGTGGAGAATTCCTGAAGAAATGGGCATTTGAAGAACTCAAGGATCTGTGCTTGAAATTCTTACTGCTGAGTCATCATTTGCTGTTGCCATCTCTCTTGCTTCTCCTCCATTTGACGCTGCCAAGCTTCTCGCTCCTCTTTATCTTTCAAATATTGCTCCCTAAACTCTGGATGGGGCTCTAGATATTGCTCTTGGCGCCCCTGATTTTGCTCTTGTTGAGCTTGCATGAGTTGATGAGATAGCTCTTCAATTGTTCTTTGTAGCTGGCTCATGTCTATGGCATCATGGGCTTGATTTCGTCCTTCCTCTCTTTGTGATCTCCTTTGTCTGGGAGCTACCACCCCCTCTGGATCATCTTCTTCATTCATTCCTTCCATACTCTTCTTGGTGATCCCTTTCCCCTTTTTCACTTTTTCTGTGTCTTCATCTTCAAAGATCACTCCAGCTTTGTCGCATAGCCTGAGGATGGTACTTGGATGTCCAAGACCACTTGATTTACTTGTGCTGTTAGCCATCTCTTGAATACTGTCGGCTATGAGTTGTGCAAGGTTGACTTCACCTCCATGTAAGATGCAGTATGTCAAGAGTGCTCATTTGATTGTGACCCAAGAGGCATTTCCAATAGGGAGAATAGACCTCCTTACTATCTCATACCATCCCTTGGCCACAGGAGTAAGATTTATTCTCCTCAAGTGGCTTGGAATTCCCTTTGAATCTCTTTCCCAGTCTGTATTCTCCACACATAACCCTTGCAAGATCTCATCAGGATTGTTTTCCATCTGTAATCTGGTCTCATAACTGGGCTCTGCATAAGTTATGGTTCTCAACTTTAGGGCCCTTGTGATGGCTGCTGGGCTGAAATTCACTTCAACTCTTCTGACATAACTTGTGTAAGGGGCACTATCTTTGTTTTCTTTTACAGCATTTGCATAGAACTCCCTGATCATGACTGCACTAATGTCAACAAGAGGAGCACATAAAAGTTCCCACCTTCTTTCTTTAGTGATTTGCCTCATGATGGGGTATTTCCCGTCCCTCAACTCAAGGCCTTTCTCATAGATGACATTCTTTGTCTTCATGAACCTATGATATCTCCCTTCATGGAATTGGGACCTAAATTTTTTTGCATCATATGATGGAGGCTCGGCCACCATTGGTTCCTTTCCCGGCCTTCTTTTTGAACTTGAGGAGGCCATTGGATTTGAGGTGAGAAGAAGGGAAAAGTGAGAATAGAAGAAGATGTTGTGTTTGGGTGATGCTCGGTTCTGTGTGTAAGATAAGGGAATTGTTGGTTTTAGTTTGGGAGTAGAGGGGATTATGGCTTACAAGTGAAAGTAGCTTGAATGAGTGTGTAAACCATTTAGTGCTAACAGCTATTTATAGGCAGATTCTTCAAGCTTTCCAACAAACCCATAATAAATGAGGAAGGAGTTCGTTGATGCTCATGAAGGGTTGAGATTGAGTTGATCATACAAAAGGTTCATGGAATGAACGGTCTGCATGCATTGTTGAGGCTTTGACGAGGATTCTCCTCTCATTGGTTGCATGCATTTAGGTGTTCGATGATGCATGCATGCAAATTCTGCTTCCCAAGGAGCACGCTCTTCTAGGCACATGTGACCACTCCTCACTTAGCTTGTCCTAGCCGTGGCCCCTCCTTGTTTTTGTCTCAATCTCTTTCTCCTGAATAAACCAAAACAGCTAGCCTTATGATATGAATGTATACGTTGGTAAGTGAATTGCAATAAAGAGAAAAAAAATGTTTTTGTTTCTTTTTCATAAATGATCAATTGCGTCCCTTAATTAGAATTGCTAAAGGTTGGTGAACACCAAACTTATATCTTACTGAGAAGATGGCTTAGCAATGTAGTAAATTCTTCACAATTGATATATATACATAAAATAATGATGTATGATCCCTCCCTGTATGATTTTGATTCCATGAATAGGAAATGATCTTTTGAACATTGTTACACATGCAGACACCAAACTTAATGTTTGGTCATATGCTTCATCAAAAGAATTATGCATATGTTCTAAGAATAACCCCCTTTTTTTTTGAAAAATAAACTTGGGTGTGCCTTACTTAGAAGTCTGACATGTGCTTCAAAACAATGTATGCATTTATATGAACGTTCAAAATCATGCTCAGGTAATCATAACTTATTGAATAAAAGAAAGGACAGGAATCTTAAATCATGGGTTGCCTCCCATGAAGCGCTCTTTTATTGTCACTAGCTTGACATTGGACTCCCTTTAAGGTGGTTGATGCTGGTGATGTCTCAACTTGTCCCCTCTCACTGTAAGCTTTCTCTGTGTGCCTTGATGCTCAATTTCAATGTGCTCAAGAGAGAGTACTTGGTTGACTGTGTAATGATCTTCTGTTCCCAACTGTTGATATACTAATTGTACTTTGTCACCTTGGGAAAATCCTTCAGTTGGAAATTTTTTATTCTTCTACCCTTTGTAAGCCTTCTTCCTGTTTTTCTTCTTTTTCTTCCTTGTTGATCTGTCTCCTTTGACAGTGACTCGAGTTGTGATTCCTCCCTTTTTGTTTATTATCCCGACCTCTTTTTGAATTCCTTCCCCTCCTTGTACCTGCTCATTCTTCTATTCTACTGTGTTGTTGGTTGCTTGCCTTGAAAGACAGTCACTTATCTCGCTTGTTTCTTCATTGCTTTGTGATTCTGGAAACACTTTTAAGGTGATGCTCTCTTCATGCATCCTAAGGGTTAGCTCTCCCTGCTCTATGTCTACAATGGCTCTAGCAGTGGCCAAAAATGGTCGACCAATTATTATGGAGTCATTCTCATTCTCTACTGAATCTAGGATCACAAAATCTGTCGGGTAGATGAACTTGTCAACCTTAACTAAAAGGTTCTCAATCAACCCTTTAGCTATACTACTGATTGGTCCACCAATTCCAAGGACATCTGTATTGGTTTTACCTCTTCTATGCCAAGCTTTTTCACTAAAGAAGATGGGATTAGATTTATACTTGCTCCTAAGTCACACATCCCCTTGTTGATGAATAGGCTTCCAATAGTGCAGGGTAGGAAGAAACCTCCAAGATCTTCAAGCTTGGGAGGGAGCCCTTTTTTGATTAGTGCACTGCATTCTTCACTGAGCATTACAGTCTCCTTCTCATTCCAACTTCTTTTCTTATTGATGAGCTCCTTTAAGAACTTGGCATATAAAGGCATTTGCTCCAATGCCTCAGCCAAAGGTATGTTGATTTCCAGCTTCTTGAAAGTCTCAAGGAATTTGTGAAAATGTTGATCCTTTGCTTCTTTTTGGAATCTCTATGGATAAGGTAGTGGAGGTATAAGACTCTTTTCCACTTGCTGCTGTTTTGGATTTGGTTCTTCCATGATCTGTTTTCCTTTCTTTGGATTCTGTGGTTGGTTGTTCTCCTCTGTGAGCTTTTCTGGGACATTCTTGCTTGTTATGTCCTTGTTGTTAGCTCCATCTTTTTTTGTTGGTTCTTTATCATTCTCCATAAGTTTCTTGGTTGCTCCTTGGTTGCCATCCACCAATGTTTTTCCACTCCTTAATTGCACGACTTTGCATTCTTCTTTTCGGTTAGGAATGGTATCACTTGGTAGTGAGCTTGAAGGTCTCTCAATAGAAATCTGCTTGGAGATTTGTCCAATCTGCCTTTCTATGTTTTTCATGGAGGCTTCTTGGTTCTTTGTTGTCAATTCTTGGTTCTTCATCATTTTCTCCATGAGCAGCTCTAGATTAGTAATCCTCTGAGATTCTTGTGAAATTTGTTGGTTTTGGGGTGTTGTTGGATGATGGTAGGTGTTTTGGTTAGTTGATTGGTTATTGGGTGGGTAATGGTTTGAGTTGGGGTAAGTGTTTTGTGGTTTTCTGTATGTGTTTTGGTTAGTGTTTGGCTGGTTGTTGTGGTTTGTATTTTTCCAATTGTTTTGATTTGAGTTTCTTTGCCATGGTTACTGAGTTTGATTGTGGTTGTCTCCCCATCTGAGGTTGGATGGGTTTTTTTTCCAAGATGGATTGTAGGTATCACCATAGACTTCATTTGTTCTGGGATTTTGGTTGTGCATGTATTGGACTTGCTCTTGCTGTTGCTCCTCTTGGGTTTCTTCATTTGCACCCATGTGGTTGATGGTTGGCTTGTGGCACTCACTGATGCTACTTGCAGGCCATCAATTCTTTGGCCATTTGCTCAAATTGTTGCTGAATTTGCTACGCATCATTTTGCTTTGAGCTAAGATTGAATCCACTCCTTCCAACTCCATTACTCCTCTCCTTTGTGATGGTTGACGTTGCCTTTGGTGAGATTTCCTTAACAGAGCCTTATATCTTTCCCATGCCTCATATAAATTTTCAGCCTCCATTTGAGTGAATGTCTGTACCTCAGTCTTCTCTATGATCCTTTGAGGGGGATAAAATTTGGCAAGGAACTTGCTCACCAAATCATCCCAAGTATTGATGCTTTCTTTTGGAAATGTTTCTAGCCATGGAGTGGCTTTGTCCCTGAGAGAGAATGGAAAGAGCAGCAACTTGTAACTGTCAGGAGGTACACCATTGGTTTTGACAGTGTCACAAATCCTCAAGAAGGTAGATAAATGTTGATTCGGGTCCTCCAATGGCCCTCCTCCAAAAGAGCAGTTATTTTGGACCAATGTGATGAGTTGTGGCTTTAGTTCAAAGTTGTTTGCATTGACATTAGGAGTAAGAATGCTACTCCCACAATGTCTAGCATTTGCAAATGTGTAGGAAGCCAGTACTCTTCTTTGTTGTTGGTTATTGTTAGCCCCTCCTTCTGGTTGATTGGGATTTGATGGATCTCCTTCCATTTCTTGGAATTCCTCCTCAGATTCTTTCTTTCCAATGACGTTCTTCCCTCTTTCAGCTCTTCTTATTCTTCGAAGAGTTCTTTGGTCAAGTTCAGAGAGAATAGGGGAAGCTCTTCCTGTACCTGACATACAAACACACAATAAGAAACACACAGATCCAGAAAACCAGTGAAACTTCAATCTTTTGCTAAAGTGAAGTTTTAGTTAGTTTAAGCAAAAGTTCAAACAGTTAGTGTGTTTAGAAAAACAAATAAAGAAAAAGTGCTTGATCTAGATCTCCACTTCACTTAATCATTGTCAATCTATTTCAATCCCCGGCAACGGCGCCAAAAACTTGATGTGTGGAAAACGATCCAACACAAAACTCACCGGCAAGTGTACCGGGTCGCATCAAGTAATAATATAACAAGAGTGAGGTCGATCCCACAGGGATTGAAGGATTGAGCAATTTTAGTTTAGTGGTCGATTTAGTCAAGCGAATCAAATATTGATTGAGTGATAATAACTCACAAGAGTGAGGTCGATCCCACAGGGATTGAAGGATTGAGCAATTTTAGTTTAGTGGTCGATTTAGTCAAGCGAATCAAATATTGATTGAGTGAGTTTGTATCCAACAGGGAAGGGGTGAATTGCAGAAATTAAAGAGAACTAAAATTAAAGAGCTGAATCTTAAAGAGCAAGAAATTAAATGACTGAAACTTAAAGTGCAAGAAATGTAAATTGCAGTAACTTAAAGTGCAAGAAATATAAATTGCTTGAATGAAAAAGGGAGTTGAGGATTGGGAATTCAGAATTTAAGCAAGGGAATTAAATTGCACAATAATAAAAGCAGAAGTTGAATTAGAAGTAATTAGAATTCAAATAGGAAATGGATTTGAATTGTAGCAGGGGTTCACAGAAGAACCAAAAAGGAAAATGTGATCTCAGGACTCCAGAGAGTAGATAGCAAAGTCTAGATCTCAATTGCCTTCCCAGATCCAAATTCTCAAAGCAATTAAGAAATTAAAGAAGAAGCAGAAGTAAAGGGATGTGATTGAACTTAATTATGCAGAAGAGAAATTGAAGAGATCTTGAATAGAGATTGAGACAGAAATTCCTCAATTCTTCACACCCAAGACTCAAACAAGAAAAGTAAAAATGCTCAAGCAAGAATGAGGAAGAAGAGAGATCAATTCTCCTCCCTAATTCTCTGAAATCTCAGTTCCTAGCTCTCAATGAAGTCTCAAAATTTCAAAATCAAAAGAAGCTCTCAATTCAAAAGTGAAAAGAAAGGTCAAAGTAAAGGAAAAAGGTCCCCCCCCAGTATTAATTACATCAAACTAACTCCTATTTATACACTTTCTATTCTTGGATTTTGGAATTTGGATGGGCTTTTGATTTGGTGAAGAAATGAATTTAATTGGATTTTTAATCCAATTTCAGCCCATGAAGAAAGTAGCATCCCAGGAGGCTGCCCTGCCCTTGCGGAGGGCAGGGCAGGAAATGATGCGTGCGGCCTTGTGCGTGCATGCGTGGTGGTGCTGCAGGATGCTGCCCTGCCCTTGTGGAGGGCAGGGCAGAGTTTTTTGGTGCGCCAGATTCTGCCCGTGCGTGCGTGCTGTTGCTGCCGAGACTCCCTTGGTGCGCCAATCTTGTGCGCTGGTCCGTGCATCACAAAATGCTGCCCTGCCCTTGTGGAGGGCAGGGCAATGTGCCAAGGTTGAAGCTCCGCGTTCGAAACTCGGTTGATGGGCACGCTACTTCTTTTCCTTAATTTTCTTGGCACCAAAGTAAGGCCTAGTTCCTTGCTTCCTCATGGTGCCGTGTTCGATCCTTGTGGCAAGCATTGGTGAGCTTCTTCCTTGAATTTATTCCTTTGATGAGCCCGATATTGCCCTTGAGGAGGGCAGGGCAGAGTTTTTGCTCCCTTTAATTCTTAGCATCAAATTGTGCTCCACTCTTGTTGTGGGCAGGGCAGAGATGCCTTTCAAGGTTTGGCTCATAATGTTGCTCTCCTGGAGGGCAGTGTGCCCTTGTGGAGGGCAATGTTTGCTTCCTCCCTTCCATGCGGCACACTTCTCCTTCCCTTGGGCCACGCTTTCTTTAAGCCATGCTTTTCCTTTTTTCTTCCTTTCTTCATCTACAAGAAACCAAAACAACCACTCAAAGTATCTCTAAACTCATAAGGTTTATAATTCATTAAAAATCACTTAATTCTTGCTTAAACCTCATGATTTAGCATCAATTTAATGGTGGTTGCTTGATTTAAAGAAGTTTTGCATTTTCCTTCCAAATTGCTTACTTAAGATACAAGAAAGTGCATAAAAGCTAATAAAACAAGTGAAATTAGCTTGAAAAATGGGTATATGATGACCCGTCATCAACACACATATCAGGGTATCGAATGGTAATAAGAGGGGATTTAAACATAGCAAATTTAAGGCCAAAGAAGCATGTTTTCAATAATAGCACAAAATTAGGAAGGAAAACGTAAAACATGCGAATTGTATGAATAAGTGTGAGAATAATGGATAAAATCTACTAGATTAAGCACAGGATAAACCCTAAAAATGGGGTTTATCAACCTCTCCACACTTAAACATTAGCATGTCCTCATGCTAAGCTCAAGAGAACTAAAAGAGTGAAGAGGAATGATAGAGTATGAAATGCAACCTATCTTTGTGAATGTAACTACATGCAAAATGTTTCGACCTACTTGGTTAAAAGTAAACAAATCCTTCAAGAACAAATATGAACTGGATTTCACTAATTCAAATCACAAAATAAAGTACAAGTGGACTTGCAGAAGAAAATAGCTCATGAAAGCCGGGAACAAGGAATCGAGCATCGAACCCTCACTAGAAGTGTATGCACTCTAATCGCTTAGGTGTTTAAGGTTCGATCTCTCAATTCTCTACTAATCTTGCTTTCTAAGGCTTGCTATTCTTCTACCAATCAACAAAGAATTAATGCACAGATACACATATTAAGAGGTCTTTTAAGGGTTGTAATGGGGTTAGGGTCAAGGTAGGATTGTATTTGGCCAAGTAGACTAAAATTTGAATCCTTAATTAACTTAAACTTTTCCCACCTAACTTAAGACAATCCATGTAATCATAATATAAAGTCTAACTACCCATTAACTATGTTTTGCCACATATTCATGCATCCCAGTTTTAGTACAACTCATATGCATTGCTTTCACCATTTACTTTGGGGCATTTTGTCCCCTTTTATTATTTGCTTTTTTTCTTTTCTTTTTCTCTTTTTATTTTTTTTTCTTTTTCTATTTTTCTTTTCTTAATCTATTTTTTTCCTTTTTCATTGCATATGATTAAGGTATTGAATTCATAAACTTGTTCTTAACATTTTTCACATTTTCACACAAAGTCTAACATACTCAATTCCCAAACCAAACATTTCCAAACCTACTTTCCCTACACTTAATTCATGAGAACTTTCACTAGTCTAAGCTAATCAAGGATTCAAATTAAGGACATTATTATTTTTCGCTTAGAGTTAGTGATGAGCTAAAGTAAAGAACAAAGGGGTAAAATAGGCTCAACATTGGTTTGCAAAGGATAATGAAAGGGTAAGGCCATATGGGTATGTAAGCTAAGTGAAATAAGGCCTCAATCATATAAGTATATGCATACATTAAACCATGGAAATATAGAATCAAGCAAGAAAAAGATCACAATTTTAGAGAGAACAACACACACCAAAAATAAAATATATTGGTTGGTAAAATGCAACCAATCAAGTAGGCTCAAAATCTCACTGGTTTTGTGTGTTCGAGCTCTAAACCATGTTCAAAAATAATATTTCTTCAAACAAGTTCAATAAAAATTTCAATTCAAATTAGTGAAATGCTATAAAAAGTTTTCTTGAAAAAAAAATATTACTTCAACCAAGTGGTAAAATATGCACAAAATCAAGAAAATATGCAATCAAACATGCAAATGCAACAACGAACTAACACAGAAAATAAAACATTGGTGTTAAGAAGAAAATAACTAACCCACAGAAGTTGATATCGACCTCCCCACACTTAAAGATTGCACCGTCCTCGGTGCATGCTAAGATGTGCAAGTGGACGGGTTGCTACAACTGACGCTTTTCTCCAAGGATTATGCAGATGGACTTGTTTGTCTCCCCATTTAGAGCTTTTCCTTTCCCTTCTTTGGTGGCCATCCTGAAAGAAGAGGAAAAGAAGAAAAGTAACCCAGAAATAAAGATAAGAAAATAAATAAAGTATGGGTGGGTTAATGCCAAATAATAAGGGTCTCATTTACATGGTAGCTATAACATGTACATGAGAAAGTAATAGAAGCACATGGCATACCAATGGTGCAAAATTTGCAACAACGGGGAAGAGACAGTAAGATTTAGATATGGGGAAGAAAAGATAAGATATTTGGCTGCTCTGGATAAGCTGTGCGCCGCTTGTGACGCGGACGCGTGAGTGACATATTGGCGCGGATAGCGCTTCTATGAAATGACGCGAAAGCGTCATCCACGCGGTCGCGTGGATCGATTTTTGCCATTAGCGCAAGGGCAGCCTCGCGGTCGCACAACTCTCTGTTTGAAACTCATATTGCCAAATTTTAGGGTGACACGGTCGCGTGGGTGACGCGATCGCGTGGATGGCCTATTTTGAAAAGCGACGCGGACGCGTGGGGCACGCGTTCGCGTAGTAGAGCTTGTGCTCTTAGCACGAGTCCAGCCCAATTCCAGCTCAATTTTCAGCCAAACACCCCTTTTACGTCGATTTATAGGGCACGTGTTCACGTGGGTGACGTAGACGCGTGGGAGGCATTTTTCCCATATGACGCGGATGCGTCAGCGATGCGGTCACGTGGATCAAGTTGTGCCAAAGGCATGCCTCCAGCCACGCTTTCGCGTGACTCTCTGTTCAATTTATTTTCTTCCCAACGCACCTATGATGCAGACGCGTCGGTGACGCGGTCGCGTTGCGTGCGAAATATTTATTTTTTGATGCAGTATGCCGAATGCAATGAATGTTATGCAAAATTCCAGGTTCAATCAAAACTCAAAAATAGACTAAAATTTAAACTGAAAAGGGAATGATCATACGATGGCAGGTTGTCTCCCACCTAGCACTTTTAGTTATAGTCCTTAAGTTGGACATTTGGCGAGCTCCTTGTCATGGCGGTTTGTGCTTGAACTCGTCTTGAAACTTCCACCAATGCTTGGACTTCCAATAAGCTCTATCAATACCAAGTAAATTTCTCAAGCTTTGATGGAGTTCTTCACAAGCTTTGAGCTCCCAAAATTGATCCTCATATATTCCCGAATCCCAAATCTTGTTTCTACACCCGTCTTCAAGTTGATCATCATTGTTCCAGCAGGGTGGCAAGCAATTTGAATTCTCACTGAAGCGGCCAAACAACATCCTAGACCCATTCAATTGAGCTCTACACCAACCTTTGCATTTAAACTTAAAGCTTCCAACCATAATGAACCTTGCAGGATAATTCTTATCACTGACCATCTTTCTCTTACTCTTAATGCCACAAAGAGCTCTAAGTTGACCATCCGTCTCCAGTAGCCCATATTCAAGTGGAATTAGAAAGATAAGGGATATGAATTTTACCCACTTGAATGTTGTGAATGATGATGGCAACTTAGGGGGAGGGGTTTCTAATGAACTTGCAAGCTCCACTCCTTTGTGTTCTTCTTTGACAACTATCACCTCTTTGCAAGATTCTTCAATATCAACCTCTTCCTCTTGGTAGCTTTCTTCCAATTCAATCTCTTCTTCATTGCTCACCAAGGGCATGGGAGGTTGTGCCTCTTCTTCTTGAATCTCCATCTCTTGATCAACCTCTTCCAAGTCTTCATCTATGATATGCCTTGGAGGTTGTACACCCTCCTCAACATTAATTTCAAGCATCTTGGAAGGAGGCTTTATGAATAGACTTTCCACTGGAGGTTCAGCATCTCCTAAGTCTTCAACCACTTCTTCTTCTTCAATAATTTCGGCTTCCTACACTTGTTCCAGTACAAATTCATGCTCCTTACTGTCCATCGGAGTTTCTAATGTCTCCTTCATGCTACGTTCTTCATTAGATTGTCCACATGAAGCCATCGGGGTTCCTTGAGAGTCCGAACATCAGGAAGCTAATTGATTTATCGCTTGATTCAATTGATGAAGGGTTGCGTGAAATTGATCCACTGTTTCCTTGAGACGATCCGTTGATTCTTGTTTCGCTTGGGTATCATAAGTAAGACCATAGTGCTCTTGGATTGATGGATATGGAGATGGTGTATATTGAGGTGGTAGTTCTTGGGAGTAATTGGGGTGGAATTGTGGTGGTTCTATATATGGTTCATTTGGCTCATAAGATGGTTGGTATGGTGGTTGAGGGTTAGGATCATATGAGGGTGTTTGGTGGTAAGGGGCTTGTGAGTATGGTGGTCCAAAATGATGTTGAGGAGGGGGTTCATAGGCGTATGGTGGTGGTTGTTGATAATCAAAAGAGTGCTCACCATAGCCATTACCTTGATATGCATCACAGAACGGTTGTTGATAGTCTATTGGAGGTGGTTGTTGCCATGAGGGTTGATTAAATCCTTGTGGCTCCTCCCATCTTTGATTGTTCTAACCTTGATGCCTGTTCTCATTTTAATTTCCTCTTCCTGCAACATAATTGTAACCAGACTCATAGCCAAAGGGGTGAGAGTTCATAGTAGTAGGAGAAAATTAGAAACAAAAAAACTAACAAAAAGAAGATATTTTGAAAAAAAGATATGATTTTTGAAAAAAGGTAAGATATGTTTTTTTTTTTTGAAAAATGATAAGGTAAGATTTTTGAAAAAGATAAGATAAGATTTTGAAAAAGATATGAATTTTTTTTTGAAAAAGATTTAAAATTTGGAATTTGATTTTGAAATAAGATAAGATAAGATAAAAATTAAAAAAAAAATTGAAACTTTTTTTTTGAAAAATATTTACAATAAACAATAATAAGGCACATGTTTGCAATTTCCCGGCAACGGCGCCATTTTGAAGAGAGAACTTTTGCGTGGTCTAGAATTTAGAATAAATTTCCGTTGCAAGTATAGCTTCTAAACCAACAAAAGTCCCTTCTTACAAACGTTTTGGTTGTCACAAGTAACAAACCACTTTAAAATTTATAACCGAAGTATTTAAACCTCGGGTCGTCTTCTCAAGGAATTGCAGGGAGGTATGTTCTTATTATTGGTTATTCAAAGGTATATTTTGGGGTTTTCAAAAGGGTTGAACAAGTAATGTAAAATAACATGTCGTCAAAATAATAACTAGTAAAGCTCTTGGCAAGGTATGAGAACTGGAAGTCCTATCCCAGTTATCCTTATCAATTGTGATGAGAATTGGATTTTTCTCCCACTAAGTCAACCTCTAACTATGAAGGTAAGTTAAGTGGATGAATTAATTTTAATTCCTCAAGTCCTAGTCTTTCCTTGGGAAAGGCTAGAGTTAGTGGAACTCGAATTAATTCTTGAAGAATTCCAATTTTCAGTCAACAATGAGTTTGATAACTCAAGAGTCACCAATTAATCAACCAGAGCCAAAAGGTAGAAAAATCTAAATTATTTATATCATAAATAAAAGAAATAAATCATAGATCTGAAAATACCTCAATTGCATTAATAAAAAGCAGTCAAATTTAACATGGAAAAGTTCATAAGCCAATTGGGCAACATAAGTCAAATACAAATAAAAGCATTAAAGTATCTCAAAGTAGAAGAGAAGTCAAAATAAAGGAATATTAAACCTGTGATGAAGAGGAAATAAATCCTAATTTCTAAAAATCCTAATCCTAAATCCTAAGAGAGAGGAGAGAGCCTCTCTCTCTCTCTCTAAAAACTACATCTAAATTGTGAAAAGTGAATTATGAAAGCATGTTTGATGTATGAAGTATTCCCCCACTTTATAGCCTCTAATCTGTATTTTCTGGACCGAGAACTGGGTCAAAAACAGCCCAGAAATTGCTAATTACGAAATCTAGTTTGTACAGGTCGTGGCAAAGTGACGCGGAGGCGTCGTCCACGCGTTTGCATGGATTGACATTCGCAAATGCAATGCATCCTCGTGGAGCACGCGTTCGCGTCGCCTAGCTGTACGTCCATTATAGCAAATTATATATCAAATCGAAACCCCAGATGTTAGCTTTCCAACACAACTGAAACCGCATCATTTGGATCTTTGTAGCTCAAGTTATGACCATTTGAGTGCGAAGAGGTCAGGCTGGACAACTTAGCAATTTCTTCAACTTCTTGTATTCCTTCCACTTTGCATGCTTCCTCTCCATCCTCTAAGCCATTCCTGCCCTGTAATCCCTGAAATCACTTAACACACATATCAAGGCATCTAATGGTAATAAGAGAAGATTAAATAAAAGAAAATAAAAGCCAAAAAATCATGTTTTCAATCATAGCACAAAATCGGGAAGGAGAATGTAAAACCATGCAAGTCATATGAATAAGTGGGCAAAGGCTTGATAAAAACCACTCAATTGAGCACAAGATAAACCATAAAATAGTGGTTTATCAGCAAACTTTTCTATTTTTTGGTAGTTCAGCTCGGATCCTTGTAATGCTTTACTGATGAAGTATACGGGTTGTTGCCCACTGTCGTCTTCTTGAACTAGTGCTGAGGCTACTACCCGACTTCCTACCGCGAGGTACAATATGAGTGGTTCTCCTTCCCATGGTCGAGTTAGGATAGGTGGCTATCCCAGGAACCTTTTGAAATCTTGGAAGGCTTGCTCGCACTCCGTTGTCCATTCAAACTTCTTTCCTTTCCTTAGAGTGGCGTAGAAGGGAAGAGATCTTATTGCCGATCCGGCTAGAAATCTGGACATGGCTGCCAACCTCCCGTTGAGTTGTTATAACTCTTTGACACAAGTCGGACTCTTCATGTCGAGTATGACCCGGCATTTATCTGGATTTGCCTCGATTCCTCTTTGTGTGAGCATAAAACCCAAGAATTTCCTAGCTTCTACTACGAAGGTGCATTTTGCAGGATTGAGTAGCATGCCATGCCGTCTTATAGTGTCAAATACTTGGGTCAGGTTGGACAATAGCGTCTCTTTATTTTGTGTCTTTATTAACATGTCGTCCACATAGACTTCCATGATTTTTCCGATGTGATCTGTAAAGACCTTATTCATTAATCTCTGATAAGTAGCTCCCGTATTTTTAAGACCAAAAGGCATGACAAAGTAGCAGTAGTTTGCTTTTGGGGTTAAGAAGGAGGTTTTTCTTGGTCGGGTGGATACATTGGGAATTGATTGTATCCCGAGTATGTGCCCATAAATGAGAGGTATTTATATTCGGAGGAGGCATCTACCAGAGCGTTGATACTTGGGAGTGGATAAGGATCTTTTGGGCAGGCTTTGTTGAGATCAGTGTAGTCGGTGCACATTCGCCACTTCCCGTTTGATTTTTTCACCAAAACGACGTTAGCCAGCCATAGTGGGTATTTGACTTCTCTTATGAACCCTGCCTCTAGTAGAGCTTGTACTTGCTCTTCCACAGCTTGGGAGCGTTCTGGTCCGAGCTTTCTACGCCTCTGTTGTACTGGCCGAGATCCTGGGTAGACTGATAGCTTGTGGCACATTAACTTGGGGTCTATGCCTGGCATGTCTGCAGCCTTCCATGCAAAGAGGTCGACGTTATCTCGCAAGAACTATATGAGTGATTCTTTTATGTCTCCTTTTAGGATTGTACCAATATTGGTTGTTTGGTCCGAGGTGTCTCTGAAGAGAAAACTTTTGCGTGGTCTAGAATTCAGAATAAATTCCCGTTGCAAGTATAGCTTCTAAACCAACAAAAGTCCCTTCTTACAAACGTTTTGGTTGTCACAAGTAACAAACCCCTAAATAAATTGATAACCGAAATATTCAAACCTCGGATCGTCTTCTCAAGGAATTGCAGGGAGGTATGTTCTTATTATTGGTTATGAGTCTTGTAAATTGGGGATTTTGAAAGTAAGGAAGAAGTATGTTAAATGATAAGAAAATTAAAATAGTAATAATAAAATAAACTTTTGGCAAGGTATTAGAACTGTAAGTCCTATCCTTATCAATTGTGATGAGAATTGGATTTTAATCCCACTTAGTTAACCTTTACTAAAGCAAAGGAAAGTCAAGTGGAATAATTAGTTTGATCCTCAAGTCCTAGTCAATCCCTATGGGAAGACTAGCTTTAGAACGATCTGCCAATTTCAACCACTGCTTTATTTGATAACTCAAGCATCACCAATTACTTAATCAGAGCCAAAAGAGAAAATTCTAAATTAAATTGAAGACATCATAAATAGAATAAAGCAAGCATAAATCTGAAATACCTAAATTGCATTAATAAAAGCAGTCAAATCTAACATGGAAAAGTTCATAAGCCAATTGGGCAACATAAATCAAATACAAATAAAAGCATTAGAGTATCTAAAAGTAGAAGAGAAATATAAAGTAAAAGGAATATTGAACCTGTGATGAAGAAGAAATAAATCCTAATTTCTAAAAATCCTAATCCTAAATCCTAAGAGAGAGGAGAGAGCCTTTCTCTCTAAAAACTACATCTAAATTATGAAAAGTGTGAATTATTAGATGTCTCTCTCATTCCTCTACTTTGTAGCCTTTAATCTGTGTTTTCTGGGCTTGAAACTGGGCCGGAAATAGCCCAGAATTCGCTGGTTATGAAATATGCCACGCTGATTTTTGCAGATGCGATGCGTTCTCGTAGAGCGCACGTTCGCGTCACCTATCTGTATGGCCACTATGGCAAATTATATATCAAATCGAAGCCCCGGACGTTAGCTTTCCAAGGCAACTAAAACCGCATTATTTGGACCTCTGTAGCTCAAGTTATGACTGTTTGAGTGCAAAGAGGTCAGGCTGGACAGCTTAGCAATTTCTTCAACTTCTTGTATTCCTTCCACTTTTGCATGCTTCCTTTCCATCCTCTAAGCCATTCCTGCCCTGTAATCTCTGAAATCACTTAACACACATATCAAGGCATCGAATGGTAATAATAGAGGATTAAACATAGCAAAATTAAGACCAAAGAAGCATGTTTTCAATCATAGCACAGAATTAGGAAGGAAAATGTAAAACATGCAAATCATATGAATAAGTGGATAAAGAGTTGATGAAAACCACTCAATTGAGCACAAGATAAACCATAAAATAGTGGTTTATCAACCTCCCCACACTTAAACATTAGCATGTCCTCATGCTAAGCTCAAGAGAAGCTATAAAGAAGTGAATGGGAATTGTTCCGAGGGTTACCTGAAACGTGTAGCTCGGTCGTCTGGCAAGACCCGAGGTAGGGGTTCCGTGACCCGAGCTTGGTGTGCTGAGCGGCTGGGGGTTGTACCTGCAATGACACTCCGATGCTTAAGTTAGCATGGGTCCAAGCAGATATTGAGTAGAATTAGAGTATGAGTTATACCTGGGTGCTCCAGTGTATTTATAGTGGTTGGTCGTGATCTTCCCTGGATAAGATATTCTTATCTTATCTTATCTTTGGGAGTCTTATCTCTATCTTTTGTGGAACCGCCTTTCCTAGGCCTTTTTCGGCCTTTAGGTTTTGGGCTTCGTTCCTTTTGATGGGCCTTCTTCTTTATTTGTCCGAGGTCCGACCTTAGGCGTGGGCCTTTGGGACGAGGTCGGACCTTCTGCGAACTTCCCGAGTTTGGAGAGCTCGGTCAGGGTATGAACAGTGCCCCTGTCCGAGTTCGTCCTTTTGAGAGGTCGAGCTCGGGCATAGTCGTCTTTTCAAAATTTGAAAATGGCCGTTTCAGCATTTATTGCTTTTTACCGTTTCTCCTCGATTTCCGTTCGGGCTCTGTGAAGGTATTATTTATTTGCCCCTTTCCTCATTTTCTTTGTTTATTCTGTTCCCTTTCCCTTTTTCTGGGTTTTTCGCCACCTCTCTTTCGAGCATCTTCCTTCTTTCTCTCTGTTCTTCTTTTCCGATTCTTTCTGTGCGTTGTTTTTCGGGGTTTCCTCTGCGCCGCTGTTTTCGTTCTTCTTGCATCGGAGCTCGTCGTCTTCTTCCTTTCTTCCAGGTTTGTTTCTCGTCTTTACTTTCGCTGTGCACATATGCTTTTGTTTCTTTTTCTTCTATGCTGGGGTTGCCCCGAAAAGAGGCGCCGCCATTGTTTTGGTTGTTTGTATGTGGGGGGGGGCTCTTTTCTCTTGGTACTTTGTTTTCGGGTTACTGCATTTTTTCTTCTAAAAGAACTTTTGTTTTCTTGCTTCTGCTGAATGGGTTTTTTGCTGTCTGCCTATTATGTGATTTTTGGCTTGCTGTTGTATTCTTCTTTGTAGGCAAGATTTTTTATGTCTCGAAAGGTGTTTCAAGCAATGTCGACCAAGATTCCGAGTGGTCTTGGTTGGGTAGATCCTGTTCCTCTAAGGGTCCCTTCTGTTGTAGATTCTGAGTATCTAGTTAGGTTCCGTAGGGAGTGTAGTATTTGTGAGAACAGGGAGTCTGAGCGGGATTATGAGCTAGTAGCCCCGGAGTCCGAGGAGAGAGTGTGCTTCCCGCCTTTAGAAAGTTCCGAGAAGCTATTCTTTTATGCTTACGATTGTTTTTTCTCTAAGCTGGGTGTACGACTTCCTTTTACCGACTTGGAGTCCGAGGTCCTTTGGTCTTGTAACCTTGCCCCTACGCAACTCCATCCAAATTCTTGGGCGTTTTTAAAGCTGTTTCAACTTTTGTGTCAGTTTTTGGGCGTCTCCCCTTCTGTTTCTCTTTTTTCCTATCTGTTCGTGTTGACGAAGCCGGGGTCGGGTGCTGGGAAGGTGTCCTGGGTCTCTTTTAGGGCTAACCAGGGAAAGAAGTTTTGTACCTTGTATGATGAGTCGTTTCATGATTTCAAGAACTACTATTTCAAGGTCCGGGCTGCTGGAGATGTCCGACCTTTCTTTCTAGATGAGAGTGGGGAGCCTTCTTTTCCTCTTTGTTGGCAGGAGAATGTAGTGTCGGTTAAGTATACTTTTGAGAGTCTAGATGAGGTGGAGCAGGCTTTTGTGGGTGTGTTGAGCAGTTTATGGGGTCGGGCACCTCACTTGGATACGAAGAAAATGTTGGGAGATCCAAGCCTTCTCCGTTCCGAGTTAGGTAGTTCCCGACCTCTTTGAGATTTCATCTTAGTATTTTGGCTTCGTTTTGGAGGTTTTTCTGTTGTGATAATCCCTTTCTTTTGTTTCTGCAGAGATGTCTTCTCAGGCTGATTCCATGAAGTTCCTTCGTCGGTCGAAGAAGTCTGCGGCTGCTCGGAATATCGAGGCTGAGGCTTCTGCCCGATCTTCTCCGCAGAAGACTACCGTGGGTGTTCAGACTCGGTCGAAGACCATTCCGACTCCTCAGTTCCGAGCTATAACTCAAGATCCTCCGACCTCCGGACCCGGTCACCTTTCCCCGTCTTCGACCTCGGGTCCTCCCCCCAAGAAACAGAAGACCTCTCAAGAGCTTGCCGGTTTCAATGATAAGGATTTTGACGCTCTTGGTTGGATTGAGCAGCACATTCTCCCCCAGACCTTTATTTCTACTGATGATGCGTCTATGGAGCATCACTTTCAGTATATGGCGCGGAGCTGTGTTCGGATGGCTAGTCTTCATGCCGCTATTGCTCGGGAGTTCAAGAAAGCTCCCCTTGGGGCGACCAGCTCCCGACTTGAGAAGGCACGGTCCGAGCTTGATAAGATTAGTCAACTGAAGGCTGCCAGGATTACTGAGCTGGAGGCCTCTTTGGAGGAAGAGAAAACTAGGGCCACCGCGGCTGTGGCGGCGGCGAAGACATCTGAGGAGATGGCGAGGGTGGCGACGGAGAACTATACTAAGCTATATGCCGAGCTTGTGGAGACGAAGGAGAAGTTGCAGTCTACTCGGGATGATTTTTACGAGCTGGAAGATAATGTGGCCAAGGGTATGGATGCTATGTTTGTGAATTTGAGGGATCAGGTCCGGGTTCTTGCTCCCGACCTGGATCTGAGCTTATTCAGTACGGAAAACATTGTTGTGGAGGGAAAGATTGTTCCTGCTCCTGCCGAGGATGAGGTTCCGGTGTCCGACCACAAGGCTCCGGTGTCCGACCCCGAGGTTCCGGTTGTGAACCCGACTTCACCTTTGGCTGAGGATAGATCTGGTGTGGAGGTTTCAAGCCGGGATGATGGTGCTGTCGATGCAGTCCCGATTTCGATGTTCCCTCCGCAGCCTTCTGTTGATGCGGAGACCGGAAAGGACCTTGATCCTCTGTGATCTTTTTAGTGGTTTGCCCGGCCTGTGGGCTTTTTGTTGGATGGCTTTTGTGAACACTTTTGGACACCTTTTGCTTTTATTTAGCCACTTGTGGTGACTTTATTATGCGGTGTTTGTGTTTTGACCTTTGGTTTCTGCCTTCGTGCTTTTTAGTTGTTTTTCGGATAACAACTTTTTAGCTAGCGTTTTGACTTTATGTTTCCGCTTTCGTGCTTTTTAGTTGTTTTTCGGATAACAACTTTTTAGCTAGCGTTTTGACTTTATGTTTCCGCTTCCGTGCTTTTTAGTTGTTTTTCGGATAACAACTTTTTAGCTAGCGTTTTTTATGTCTCCGCTTTTGTGCTTTTTAGTTGTTTTTCGGATAACAACTTTTTAGCTAGCGTTTTGACTTTATGTCTCCGCTTTCGTGCTTTTTAGTTGTTTTTCGGATAACAACTTTTTAGCTAGCGTTTTGACTTATGTCTCCGCTTTCGTGCTTTTTAGTTGTTTTTCGGATAACAACTTTTTAGCTAGCGTTTTGACTTTATGTCTCCGCTTTCGTGCTTTTTAGTTGTTTTTCGGATAACAACTTTTTAGCTAGCGTTTTGACTTTATGTCTCCGCTTTCGTGCTTTTTAGTTGTTTTTCGGATAACAACTTTTTAGCTAGCGTTTTGACTTTATGTCTCCGCTTTCGTGCTTTTTAGTTGTTTTTCGGATAACAACTTTTAGCTAGCGTTTTGAAACTTCTTTCGATTTCGTTCTTTTCGCTTTGTACTTTTTAGTTGCTTTTTGTAAAGCAACTTTTTAGTAAGCGTTTTTCGAAATCCTGGTTCTTGCCGTTTTAAGGCTTCTTTCTCTGGCCGAGCTTTTTCTCGGACATCGGGTGCTCGAGTACCTCCTTTTTGTTAGGTCCGACTTTGTCGTTGGTCGGTTCTTTTGAGTTATTTCTGTAATCTCTTTTTATTTGGCTTTTTGAGCCATTTTAGAGTTACTTTATAACTTTTCCCTTTGTTGGGTCCGACTTCGTCGTTTGGTCGGCCTTTTTAAGTTATTTTTGTAACCTCTTTTTTATTTGGCTTTTCGAGCCATTTCAGAGTTACTTTATAACTTCTCACATTAATTTGAACCTCGTCGCTTTATCTTTGCCGACCTTGTATGGTCTCTTGGCAAATGATTTTTTGCGTTTTGCCGAGCATAAATTAATGCGCCTTGGTGGGGTACTTTCTAGGATTTGCTTCATCATGAGGAAGAGAAAATAGAGAAATTTGATTAGTATTAAAAAGAAAGAATATTTACAAAGTGTTTACCCTTTAGGTCGGTTATCCTACTTAACCGGGTGTCTCATTAAAAAACCCTTGTAGGGAAAAAGAGTACACCTCGGGTTAAGTTTTTCTAGCTGTAGTACCGTCTTAGATTACAGGCGTGCCAGGTCCTGGGCAGCTCATTGCCTTCTAGGTCGGATATTTTGTAGTAGCCTGTCCCTAAGACTTCTGTTACCTTGTAGGGCCCTTTCCAATTTGCGGCTAGCTTTCCTTCTCCCGACTTTTGTGTTCCGATGTCATTTCGGATTAGAATCAGGTCGTGACTGGAGAAGCTTCGCTTTATTACCTTTTGATTGTATCTGAGGGCCGTTCGCTGTTTTAAGGCTTCTTCTCGGATTCGGGCTCTTTCTCGGACCTCGGGGAGGAGGTCGAGTTCTTCCCTTTGTGCCTGTGGGTTGCCTCTTTCGTTGTAGAAGATGACTCTGGGCGACCCTTCATCTATTTCGATAGGAATCATTGCCTCCATCCCGTAAGCTAGCCGGAATGGGGATTCTCCCGTTGTAGAGTGCGGGGTTGTCCGATATGCCCATAGTACCTGGGGAGTTCGTCGGCCCACGCCCCTTTGGCCTCTTGGAGTCTTCGCTTTAACCCGGCCAAGATGACTTTATTTGCAGCCTCTGCTTGTCCATTGGCTTGTGGGTGCTCGACCGATGTGAATTGCTGTTTGATTTTTAGTTCGGCCACCAAGTTCTGAAAACTTGTGTCCGTGAACTGTGTTCCATTGTCTGTTGTGATGGAGTAGGGGACTCCGAACCTCGTGACGATGTTTTTGTATAGGAATTTACGGCTTTTCTGAGCCGTAATAGTGGCTAAGGGTTCGGCTTCGATCCACTTTGTGAAGTAGTCGACCCCTACTATGAGGTATTTGACTTGCCCCGGTCCTTGTGGAAACGGGCCGAGTAGGTCGAGTCCCCATTTTGCGAAGGGCCATGGCGCAGTGATGCTGATAAGGTCTTCAGGCGGTGCCTTGTGAAAATTGGCGTGTTTTTGGCAGGGGGGCATATTTTCACAAACTCTGTCGCGTCTCTTTGTAAGGTCGGCCAGTAGAACCCGGCCCTGACTACTTTCTTGGATAGTGCCCGAGCTCCGAGATGGTTCCCACACATGCCTTCGTGGACTTCTTCGAGGACGCCCTTTGTTTCTGAGGTCGGAACGCACCTAAGGAGGGGGTTTGAGAATCCTCTTCTGTATAATACGTCGTGAATTAGCGTATAATTCTGGGCGTCCTTTGTAAGCCTTTTAGCTTCTTTTCTTTCTATGGGGAGAGTTCCTGACTTCAGGTAGTTGAGTATGGGGGTCATCCATCCTTGCTGTTGGTTGGATATATTTAACGTTTCTTCCTCTCTTAGCACGGAGGGAGATTGTAGGGTTTCTTGGAGAAGACTTCTGTTGTTGCCTCCGGGCTTGGTGCTAGCGAGCTTCGAGAGGGAGTCTGCCCGGGCATTTTGTTCCCGAGGTATGTGCTGGATTTGTATTTCCGGGAAGTGTCGTAATTGTGCCTGTGTTTGGTCCAGGTATTTTTTCATAGTAGGGTCTTTGGCCTGGTAACTTCCATTTACTTGTGATGTGACGACCTGGGAGTCGCTGAAGATCGTGATTCTCTGGGCTCCGACCTCTTCGGCTAGCTTTAGTCCTGCTAGTAGGGCCTCGTATTCGGCTTGGTTGTTTGAAGCCTGGAACTCGAATTTTAAGGATAGCTCTATCCGTGTTCCTTGGTCGCTTTCGAGTATAACACCGGCTCCGCTTCCTGTTTTGTTTGAGGACCCGTCGACATACAGATTCCACGAGAGTGGGGTTCCCGGGGTCTCAGTATATTCTGCGATGAAGTCGGCTAGATATTGAGATTTTATGGCAGTCCGGCTTCATAGTGGAGGTCGAACTCGGACAGTTCCACCGCCCATTGTAGGATTCGTCCTGCCATGTCTGTTTTTTGTAGGATGTGTCTCATGGGTTGGTTCGTCCGGACTTTGATGGTGTGGGCTTGAAAGTAGGGACGGAGCCTCCGAGCCGTGAATACTAGGGCGTAGGCGAATTTCTCTATTTTCTGATAGTTTAATTCGGCCCCTTGTAGTGCCTTGCTTACGAAGTATATGGGGTGTTGTCCTTGGTCATTTTCTCGTATTAATGCTGAAGCAACTGCCCGATGTCCGACCGAGAGGTATAATACGAGCTCTTCCCCTTTTAAAGGTCGGGTTAGGATTGGTGGCTGCCCGAGGAATTCCTTGAATTCTTGGAAGGCTTTTTCGCACTCCGGGGTCCATGAGAAGGGTTTCCCTTTCTTTAGGAGTGAGTAGAGAGGTAGTGATTTTATCGCTGATCCTGCCAAGAATCTTGATAGGGCGGCTAGCCTTCCATTTAGTTGTTGTACTTCTTTGACACACGTCGGGCTCTTCATTTTGAGTATCGCTTGGCATTTGTCCGGGTTTGCTTCGATGCCTCTTTGAGTCAGCATGAAGCCTAAGAACTTTCCGGCTTCTGCGGCGAAGGTGCACTTGGTCGGGTTAAGTCTCATGTTGTTTCCTGAGGGTGCCGAAGACACTTGTGAGGTCGGGAACCAAGTTTCTGTCTTCTTGTGTCTTTACCAGCATATCGTCGACGTACACTTCTAGCTGTAGCCGATGTGCTCTGAGAATACTTTGTTCATTAGCCTCTGGTAGGTTGCCCCGGCGTTCTTCAGCCCGAAGGGCATTACTACGTAGCAGTAGTTTGCCCTTGGGGTTATGAACGAGGTCTTTTCTTGGTCGGGTCCGTACATCGGGATTTGATTGTATCCCGAGTATGCATCCATGAAGGAGAGATATCTGTAGCCTGAGGCTGCGTCGACTAAGGCGTCGATGTTTGGTAGTGGATATGGGTCTTTGGGGCAGGCTTTGTTGAGATCCGTGTAATCGACGCACATCCTCCATTTTCCGTTGGGCTTTTTTACCAGGACCACGTTTGCGAGCCATAGGGGATATTTTACTTCCCTAATGAATCCTGCATCTAGCAGTGCTTGTACCTGTTCTTCTATTGCCTGCATGCGCTCGGGTCCGAGCTTCCGGCGTCTCTGTTGGACGGGTCTGGATCCCGGGTATACTGATAGCTTATGGCACATCAGGTCGGGACTTATGCCTGGCATGTCGGAGGCCTTCCAGGCGAAGAGGTCGGAATTCTCCCTTAAGAGGGTTATGAGTTCCTCCTTTAGGCCTGCTTCGAGGTTTGCTCCAATGTTTGTTACTTTTTCAGGTGTGTTCCCGATTTGGATCCTTTCGGTTTCTCCCTCTGGTTGTGGCCGAAGGTCTTCTCGGGTTTGAACTCGCCCGAGTTCTATTGTGTTGACTTCTTTCCCTTTTAGGCTTAGACTTTCGTTGTAGCATCGCCGTGCTAATTTTTGGTCGCCTTTTAGGGTGGCGATTCCCTTTGCGGTAGGGAACTTCATACAGAGGTGTGGGGTTGAGACCACAGCTGCCAGTCTGTTTAGGGTTGGTCGCCCAATGAGGGCATTGTATGCTGAGGTAACGTCGACTATAATGTAGTCGATGCTTAACGTTTTAGATTGCTCGCCTCTTCCGAAGGTAGTGTGTAGCGAGATGTATCCTAAGGGGTGGATCGGGGTGTCCCCTAGCCCAAATAGGTCGGAGGGATAGGCCTTTAGCTCTTTTTCTTCAAGTCCGAGCTTGTCGAAGGCCGCTTTGAACAGGATATCTGCTGAGCTTCCTTGGTCAATCAGGGTTCGATGTAAGTTGGCGTTTGCTAGGATAATGGTGATCACCATAGGATCGTCGTGGCCGGGTATTATCCCTGAGCATCTTCTTGGGTAAATGAGATGGTTGGCAGCTCGGGCAGGGGATTGTCTTCTCGGACATGATAGATCTCTTTGAGGTGTCTTTTTCGCGAGGATCTGGATGTTCCTCCGCCTGCAAAACCTCCGTTTATCATGTGTATGTGCCTTTCAGGGGTTCGCAGGGTCTGTTCGGCCCGATCCTCGTTATCTCCCCTCCTTGTCTTTTTGGTCTCTTCTCCTTTTTCCGCTATGTATCTGTCAAGTTTTCCTTCTCTGGCTAGCTTTTCTATAACATTCTTCAGGTCGTGGCAGTCATTAGTAGAATGACCGTAGAGCTTGTGGTATTCACAGTATTCGGACCGATCTCTCCCCGCTCTCTTGTGTTTTAAAGGTCGGGGCGGTGGGATTTTTTCGGTGTGGCATACTTCTCTGTAGACGTCTACCAGGGAAACTCGGAGGGGAGTGTAGCTATGGTACTTCCGTGGTTTGTCCGAGTTGGACTCTTCTTTCTTTTTCTATTCTCGATCTCGGTCTCGGAGTGGGTAGGTTGATTCCTTCCTAGAAGAGTCTCTTAGCTGGGAGGTTTCCTCCATGTTGATATATTTTTCTGCCCGCTCTTGCACCTCGTATAAGGAGGTCGGGTATCGTTTGGATAGGGATTGGCTAAATGGTCCTTCTTTTAGGCCGTTTGCTAGTCCCATGATGGCTGCTTCAGTGGGCAAGTGTTGTATGTCCAGGCAGGCTTTGTTGAATCGCTCCATGTATTCTCGGAGAGTTTCTTGGTTACCCTGTTTGATCCCGAGTAGACTGGGGGCATGTTTTGCCTTGTCCTTTTGAATAGAGAACCTTGTTAGGAATTTTTGGTTAGGTCCTCGAAGCTGGAGATTGATCCTGGTGGCAGGTTGTCGAACCACTTCATGGCCGACTTGGTGAGAGTGGTGGGGAAGGCTTTGCACCGAATCGCGTCGGAGGCGTCGACCAGGTACATTCTGCTTCGGAAGTTGCTGAGGTGGTGACTTGGGTCGGTGGTGCCGTCGTAGAGATCCATATCAGGTGGTTTGAAGTTTCGCGGTACCTTCTCCTTCATGATCTCTTGCGTGAAGGGATCATGGTTGTTTTCGGGGGGTGCCGCGTTCCGTCCGGTCTTTCAACTCGGCCTCTATCTTCCGCAGCTTTTCTTCTAACTCTCTGCACTTGCGAGCTTCCCTTCTCAAATCTTGTTCAGTTTCTTTCTGCTTTTTTATGTCCTCTTCGAGTTGTTTCAGTCGGTTTTTGCTGTGCCCGTACTGCTTCTAGAATTTCTGAGCTCTCTTCTTTTTCGGGATTTTGTGGAAGTGATGTCTTTGGGCGATTCTGTTTGTTTCCTCCTGGAGTGCGTGGTGATAGAGGGCTGTCCGGTCGTTCTCCGGTGTCAATTTCCTCTTCTTGTTCTGATGTAGCGTGGTTATTGTTGGGAGGGTCGTCCGCCATGGTAAAGGGATGACTTCCAGGGTCCCCGGCAACGGCGCCAATGTTCCGAGGGTTACCTGAAACGTGTAGCTCGGTCGTCTGGCAAGACCCGAGGTAGGGGTTCCGTGACCCGAGCTTGGTGTGCTGAGCGGCTGGGGGTTGTACCTGCAATGACACTCCGATGCTTAAGTTAGCATGGGTCCAAGCAGATATTGAGTAGAATTAGAGTATGAGTTATACCTGGGTGCTCCAGTGTATTTATAGTGGTTGGTCGTGATCTTCCCTGGATAAGATATTCTTATCTTATCTTATCTTTGGGAGTCTTATCTCTATCTTTTGTGGAACCGCCTTTCCTAGGCCTTTTTCGGCCTTTAGGTTTTGGGCTTCGTTCCTTTTGATGGGCCTTCTTCTTTATTTGTCCGAGGTCCGACCTTAGGCGTGGGCCTTTGGGACGAGGTCGGACCTTCTGCGAACTTCCCGAGTTTGGAGAGCTCGGTCAGGGTATGAACAGGAATGATAGAGAGTATGCAATGCAACCTATCTATGTGAACGCAACTACATGCAAAATGTTTCTACCTACTTGGTTAAAAGTAAATAAGTTCTCCAAGACAAATATGAATCAAATTCCACTAATTCAAATTACACAATAAAAGACAAGTAAACTTGTAAGAAGATAGCTCATGAAAGCAGGGAACATAGAATTAAGCACTGAACCCTCACTGGTAGTGTATATCACTCTAGTCTCTCTAGTGTATAGGGTAATCACTCTATTCTTTTCTAATCATGTTTTCTAAACTTTGTTCTCCATCTAACCAATCAACAAATATTTAATGTATACATACAAACATCATGAGGTCTTTTTCAAGGTTGTAATGGGGCTAAGGTAAGGGTAAGGGTATATATATAAGGCTAAGTGAGCTAATAATTGAACCCTTGATTAGTCTAAGATTTCACCTAACATATACATACTCTATATAATCTAGAAATCTTGCCTAGCTGCCCAATTTTCCCACTTGTGTGTTACATACTCATGCACCAATTTTATTTTTGATTTTATCCCATGTGTATTGATTCTTTAATTTTTGCATTGGGGTAATTTTTGTCCCCTTATTTAATTACTTAATTTAATTTTTTTTTGAAAAATAAGAATAATATATCAATGCACATGGTGTTTTAATTATTTTGATTTCACATGAGCATGCTCCCAAATTTCAAATAATTTATTCACTTTAATACCTTTTTCCTATCATCACATGTTCCCATAAATTTTCTCACACTTAGTTGATACACGATTTCTATCTTAAGCTAACCAAGGATTCAATTTGGGATTTTTAATTTGTTTTTCTGCTTAAAACTAGTAATGTGGTTATAGAACAGAAGGGGATTAAAAGGCTCAAGGGGGCTAACAAGGGTGAAGTAAAAGGTAGGTGATGAGCGGATAATTTGTACGCTTTTTGGCATTGTTTTTAGTATGTTTTTAGTATGATCTAGTTAGTTTTTAGTATATTTTTATTAGTTTTTAGTTAAAATTCACTTTTCTGGACTTTACTATGAGTTTGTGTGTTTTTCTATGATTTCAGGTATTTTCTGGCTGAAATTGAGGGCCCTGAGCAAAAATCTGATTCAGAGACTGAAAAGGACTGCAGATGCTGTTGGATTCTGACCTCCCTGCACTCGAAGTGGATTTTCTGGAGCTACAAAAGCCCAATTGGCGCGCTCTCAACGGCATTGGAAAGTAGACATCCTGGGCTTTCCAGCAATGTATAATAGTTCATACTTTGCCCGAGATTTGATGGCCCAAACCGGCGTGGCAAATCAGCCTCAGAATTTCCAGCGTTTAACGCTGGAACTGGCATAAAACTTGGAGTTAAACGCCCAAACTGGCATAAAAGCTGGCGTTTAACTCCAGAAAAGGTCTCTACACGAAAATGCTTCATTGCTCAGCCCAAGCACACACTAAGTGGACCCAGAAGTGGATTTTTACGTCATTTACTCATTTCTGTACACCCTAGGTTACTAGTTTACTATTAATAGGATCTTTTGACATTGTATCTATACCTCATGACACTTTACACGTTTCTTTGTGTACCTTCCACGGCATGAGTCTCTAAACCCCATGGTTGGGGGTGAGGAGCTCTGCTGTGTCTTGATGGATTAATGCAATTACTACTGTTTTTCATTCAATCATGCTTGCTTCCATTCTAAGATATCACTTGCTCTTAACCCGGATGAATGTGATGATCCGTGACACTCATCATCATTCTCAACTATGAACGTGTGCCTGACAACCACCTCCGTTCTATCTTAGATTAAGTAGATATCTCTTGGATTCTTTAATCAGAATCTTCGTGGTATAAGCTAGAACTGATGGCGGCATTCAAGAGAATCCGGAAGGTCTAAACCTTGTCTGTGGTATTCTGAGTAGGATTCAATGATTGAATGACTATGACGAACTTCAAACTCCTGAGGGCGGGGCGTTAGTGACAGACGCAAAAGAATCATTGGATTCTATTCCGGCCTGATTGAGAACCGACAGATGGATAGCCGTGCCGTGATAGGGTGCGTTGAACATTTCCACTGAGAGGATGGGAGGTAGCCACTGACAACGGTGAAACCCTACATACAGCTTGCCATGGAAGGAGCCTTGCGTGTTTGATGAAGAAGACAGTAGGAAAGCAGAGATTCAGAAGATGGAGCATCTCCAAAACCTCAACCTATTCTCCATTACTGCATAACAAGTACTTATTTCATGTTCTTTTGCTTTTCACAATCAATCCTGATAATTTCTGATATCCTGACTAAGATTTATAAGATAACCATAGCTTGCTTCAAGCCGACAATCTCCATGGGATCGACCCTTACTCACGTAAGGTATTACTTGGACGACCCAGTGCACTTGCTGGTTAGTTGTGCGAAGTTGTAGTGATCACAATTTCGTGCACCAAGTTTTTGGCGCCGTTGCCGGGGATTGTTCGAGTTTGGACAACTGACGGCTTATCTTGTTGCTTAGATTAGGACTGTTTTTTTTTTGTTGGTTTAGAGTCTTTTATTTGAGTCTAGTTTTATATTTTAAGTTTGGTGTCAATTGCATGCCTTTGTTCTCTTTTAATTTTTCGAATTTGCATGTTTTTAGTCCTTTCTTGTTCTTTAAAAATTCTAAGTTTGGTGTCTTCCTTGTGTTTTTCCTTTAAAATTTTCGAAAATTTGTGTTTGGTTTTCTAAAATTTTTAAGTTTGGTGTCATTTTGTTGTTTTTCTCTTTCCTCATTTAAAAAAAATCAAATCTTTTTCAAAATAATTTTCAATCATATCTTTTCAATTGCTGATTTCAAAATCTTTTTAATTAACTAATTGATTCAGTTTTCAATTTGCTTTGATCTTATTTTCTTTCAATTTTCGAATTTTTTTTTATTTTATTTTATTTTCCTTTTGTTTTTATTTTATTTTTCGGTTAATTCAAAAAAAAAACAAAATTTATCTATTTGCAATCCATATCATTTCCCTTTATCCATTATGGACCTAAGTGGGATCGATCAGTCCAGAAGGACTCTGGGGTCATATGCCAACCCCATTACAGCTGCATATGGGAGTAGCATCTGTACACCTCCCATCAAAGCAAGCAGCTTTGAGCTAAACCCTCAACTCATTATCATAGTGCAGCAAAATTGCCAGTATTCCGGTCTTCCACAGGAAGAACCTACTGAGTTTCTGGCATAGTTCTTACAAATTTTTGACACAGTACATGATAAAGAGGTGGATCAGGATGTCTACAAACTATTACTGTTTCCATTTGCTGTAAAAGATCAAGCTAAAAGGTGGTTGAATAACCAACCTACAGCAAGCATAAAGACATGGAAACAGTTATCAGACAAATTCCTGAATCATTTTTACCCTCCAAAGAGGATGACACAGCTAAGGCTGGACATCCAAGGCTTTAAACAAGAGGATAATGAATCCCTCTATAATGCCTAGGAGAGGTATAGAGGTATGCTAAGAAAATGCCCCTCTGAAATATTTTCAGAGTGGGTACAGTTAGACATCTTCTACTATGGGCTTACAGAAAAAGCTCAGATGTCTTTAGACCACTCAGCTGGTGGATCTATACACATGAGGAAGACAATTGAAGAGGCTCAAGAGCTTATAGACACTGTTGCTAGAAACCAATATTTATACTCTAGCAATGAGTTCTCTCCAAAAGAGGAAGTCATGGCAGTAGTCACTAATCCTAATTCTCAAGAACAGATGATTGAGATTAATCAACAATTGCTCCTGATGACAGAACAGTTAGCAGAATTTTAAGAGATGCTCCATGAAACTAAAGTTGCTAACAAGAACATAGAACTGCAGTTGAATCAAGCAAAACAGCAAATATCCAAACAGATAACAGAAGAGTGTCAAGCAGTTCAACTGAGGAGTGGGAAGATACTGAACAACACCACTCAAAAGAGCAAAAAGTCAAATAAGGAACAATTGACAGAGGATAACCAAACCACTGTTCAAAATCCCTCTGAGGACAGTAAGAGCCCAGAGAGGAATGCTAGTGGCGTTCAAACGCCAGAAAGGGAGGGAAAGCTGGCGTTAAACGCCCATTCCCTGCCTAGTTCTGGCGTTCAAACGCCAGAAAAGGGGGAAAAGTTGGCGTTTAACGCCCAATTTCCACCCAATCCTGGCGTTCAGACGCCAAGGGAGGATCAGACACCTGAGAGTGCTGACAGTAATCCCTCTAAAAAGGATTCTTCAACCACTTCTGTAAGGAACAAGCCTGCAGCAACTAAGGTTGAAGAATATAAAGCCAATATGCCTTATCCTCAGAAACTCCGCCAAGCGGAGCAGGATAAGCAATTTGCCCGCTTTGCAGATTATCTAAGGACTCTTGAAATAAAGATTCCGTTTGCAGAGGCACTTGAGCAAATACCTTCTTATGCTAAGTTCATGAAAGAGATCTTAAGTCATAAGAAGGATTGGAGAGAAACTGAAAAAGTATTTCTCACTGAAGAATGCAGTGCAGTCATTCTGAAAAGCTTACCAGAAAAGCTTCAAGATCCAGGAAGCTTTATGATACCATGCACATTAGAAGGCGCTTGCACCAAGACAGCCCTATGTGATCTTGGAGCAAGCATCAATCTAATACCTGCATCCACTATCAGAAAGCTTGGGTTGACTGGAGAAGTCAAACCAACCCGGATATGCCTCCAACTTGCTGATGGCTCCATTAAACATCCATCAGGCATAATAGAGGATATGATTGTCAAGGTTGGGCCATTTGCCTTTCCAACTGACTTTGTAGTGCTGGAAATGGAGGAGCACAAGAGTGCAACTCTCATTCTAGGAAGACCTTTCCTAGCAACTGGACGAACTCTCATTGATGTACAAAAAGGGGAAATAACCCTGAGAGTCAATGAGGATGAGTTCAAGTTGAATGTTGTCAAAGCTATGCAGCATCCAGACACATCAAATGACTGCATGAGCACTGATATTGTTGACTCTTTGGTGGAGGAGGTTAATATGACTGAAAGTCTTGAATCAGAGCTAGATGACATCTTTAAAGATGTTCAGCCTGATCTGGAGGAACTAAAGGAAATAAAAGAAATTCTGAAAATTCCTCAGGAAGAAGATAAGCCTCCTAAACCAGAGCTCAAGCCACTACCACCATCCCTGAAATATGCATTTCTGGGAGAAGGTGACACTTTTCCAGTGATCATAAGCTCTGCTCTAAATCCACAGGAAGAGGAAGCACTAATTCAAGTGCTAAGGACACACAAGACAGCTCTTGGGTGGTCCATAAGTGATCTTAAGGGCATTAGCCCAGCAAGATGCATGCACAAGATCCTATTGGAGGATTATGCTAAGCCAGTGGTTCAACCACAAAGGCGGCTAAATCCAGCCATGAAGGAGGTGGTGCAGAAAGAGTCACTAAGTTACTAGAGGCTGGGATTTTTATCCTATTTCTGATAGCCCCTGGGTGAGCCCTGTCCACGTTGTCCCTAAGAAGGGAGGCATGACAGTGGTTCATAATGAAAAGAATGAACTAGTTCCTACAAGAACAGTTACAGGGTGGCGCATGTGTATTGACTACAGAAGGCTCAATACAGTCACCAGAAAGGATCATTTTCCTTTACCATTCATAGACCAGATGCTAGAGAGACTAGCAGGTCATGAATACTACTGCTTTTTGGACGGCTACTCAGGTTACAACCAAATTGCAGTAGATCCTCAGGACCAAGAGAAAATAACATTTACATGTCCTTCTGGAGTATTTGCCTACAGAAGGATGCCTTTTGGTCTGTGCAATGCACCTGTAACCTTTCAGAGGTGCATGCTCTCTATCTTCTCAGATATGGTAGAGAAATTTCTGGAAGTCTTCATGGATGACTTTTCAGTATTTGGAGACTCATTCAGCTCCTGCCTTAACCATCTAGCACTTGTTCTGAAAAGATGCCAAGAGACCAACCTAGTTTTAAACTGGGAAAAATGTCACTTTATGGTGACTGAAGGAATTGTCCTTGGGCATAAAATTTCAAACAAAGGAATAGAGGTGGATCAAGCTAAAGTTGAAGTAATTGAAAAATTATCACCACCTACCAATGTTAAGGCAATCAGAAGCTTTCTGGGGCATGCAGGATTTTACAGAAGGTTTATAAAGGATTTTTCAAAAATTGCCAAACCTCTGAGTAATCTGCTAGCTGCTGACACTCCATTTATTTTTGATAATGAGTGTCTGCAGGCGTTTGAAACTCTGAAAGCTAAGCTGGTCACAGCACCAGTCATCTCTGCAACCAGATGGACATTACCATTTGAACTAATGTGTGATGCCAGTGACCATGCCATTGGTGCAGTACTGGGACAAAGGCATGGTAAGCTTCTGCACGTCATTTATTATGGCAGCCGTATTCTAAATGATGCACAGAAGAACTACACAACCACAGAAAAGGAGTTACTTGCAGTGGTTTATGCCATTGACAAGTTCAGGTCTTATTTAGTAGGATCAAAAGTGATTGTGTACACTGACCATGTTGCTCTTAAATATCTACTCACAAAGCAGGATTCAAAACCCAGGCTCATAAGATGGGTGTTGCTTCTGCAAGAGTTTGATATAGAAATAAGAGACAGAAAAGGGACAGAGAATCAAGTGGCTGATCACCTGTCCCGGATAGAACCAGTAGAAGGAGCATCCCTCCCTCCTACTGAGATCTCTGAAACCTTTCCGGATGAGCAATTGTTTGCTATTCAGGAAGCTCCGTGGCTTGCAGACAGTGCAAACTATAAGACTCAAGGTTCTCCTTCTGTAACCATGGAGAGGAAGCATGAAGAGCTTCTCTCAAATCAGAGTCAAACAGAGCCCCCACAGTCAAACTCTAAGTTTGGTGTTGGGAGGCCACCACCAACTTCTAAGTTTTGGGTTGAACCCCCACATTCAAACTCTAAGTTTGGTGTTGGAAGGTTCCAACATTGCTCTGAACATCTGTGAGGCTCCATGAGAGCCCACTGTCAAGCTACTGACATTAAAGAAGCGCTTGTTGGGAGGCAACCCAATGTTATATTTATTATTTTCTTTTGTTATTTTATGTTTTCTATAGGTTGATGATCATGGGAAGTCACAAATTCAATTGAAAAAGCAGAAACAGAATGAAAAATAGGAAGAAAAACAGCTCACCCTGGAGGAAAACCTTGCTGGCGTTTAAACGCCAGTAAGGGCAGCAAATGGGCGTTTAACGCCCAGTCTGGCACCATTCTGGGCGTTTAACGCCAGAAAGGGGCACCAGACTGGCGTTAAACGCCAGGAATGGGCACCAAGCTGGCGTTAAACGCCAGAAATGGGCACCAGCCCGGCGTTTAATGCCAGGATTGGTAGTAGGAGCATTTTTGCTCGCCACTTGGTGCAGGGATGAATTATCCTTGACACCTCAGGATCTGTGGACCCCACAGGATCTCCACCTACCCCACCACTCTCTGTCTTCTTTCTTCTTTTGCTCGAGGACAAGCAAACCTTCTAAGTTTGGTGTGGTAAAAGCATTGCTTTTTATTTCTCCATAACCATTTATGGCACCTAAGGCCGGAGAAACCTCTAGAAAAAGAAAAGGGAAGCCAAAAGCTTCCACCTCCGAGCCATGGGAGATGGAAAAATTCATCTCAAGGGATGCACTTTCCTCCACAAAACTATTGGGAGCAAATTAACACCTCCCTAGGAGAATTGAGTTCCAACATGGGACAACTAAGGGTGGAGCACCAAGAACATTCCATCCTCCTCCATGAAATTAAAGAAGATCATAGAATCATGAGAGGAGCAACAAAGCAAGGAAGAGACATTGAGGAGCTCAAGCACTCCATAAGATCTTCAAGAGGAAGAACAAGCCGCCATCACTAAGGTAGACCCGTTCTTTAATTTCCTTGTTCTTTATTTTCTTGTTTTTCGAATTTCATGCTTATGTTTATCCATGTTTGTGTCTTGTGATCATTAGTATCTTAGTGTCTATGCCTTAAAGTTATGAATGTCCTATGAATCCATCACCTTTCTTAAGAAAAATGTTCTTAATTGAAAAAGAGAAGAATTGCATGAATTTCAGATTTTATAACAGATTAATTATTTTGATGTGGTGGCAATACTTTTGTTTTCTGAATGTATGCTTGAACAGTGCATATGTCTTTTGAATTTGTGGTTCATGAATGTTAAGTTGTTGGCTCTTGAAAGAATGATGAAAAGGAGACATGTTACTGAGGATCTGAAAAATCATAAAAAATGATTCTTGAAGCAAGAAAAAGCAGTGAATACAAAAAAAAACGAAAAAAAAAGGAAAAAAAGAAAGAAAAGAAAGAAATAAAGTTGTGATCCAAGGCAAAAAGAGTGTGCTAAGAACCCTGGACACCTCTAATTGGGGACTCTAGCAAAGCTGAGTCACAATCTGAAAAGGTTCACCCAATTATGTGACTGTGGCATGTATGTATCCGGTGGTAATACTGGAAGACATAGTGCTTTGGGCCACGGCCAAGACTCATAAAGTAGCTGTGTTCAAGAATCATCATACTTAACTAGGAGAATCAATAACTATCTAGATTCTGAGTTCCTAAAGAAGCCAATCATTCTGAATTTCAAAGGATAGAGTGAGATGCCAAAACTGTTCAGAGGCAAAAGCTAAAGCCCCGCTCATCTAATTAATACTGATCTTCATAGATGTTTTTGGAGTTCATTGCATATTCTCTTTTTTTATCCTATTTTGATTTTCAGTTGCTTGGGGACAAGCAACAATTTAAGTTTGGTGTTGTGATGAGCGGAAAATTTGTACGCTTTTTGGCATTGTTTTTAGTATGTTTTTAGTATGATCTAGTTAGTTTTTAGTATATTTTTTAGTTTTTAGTTAAAATTCCTTTTCTGGACTTTACTATGAGTTTGTGTGTTTTTTCTGTGATATCAGGTATTTTCTGGCGAAATTGAGGGCCCTGAGCAAAAATCTGATTCAGAGACTGAAAAGGACTGCAGATGCTGTGGATTTGACTCCCTGCACTCGAAGTGGATTTTCTGGAGCTACAGAAGCCCAATTGGCGCGCTCTCAACGGCATTGGAAAGTAGACATCCTGGGCTTTCCAGCAATGTATAATAGTCCATACTTTGCCCGAGATTTGATGGCCCAAACCGGCGTGGCAAATCAGCCCAGAATTCCCAGCGTTAACGCTGGAACTGGCATAAAACTTGGAGTTAAACGCCCAAACTGGCATAAAAGCTGGCGTTTAACTCCAGAAAAGGTCTCTACACGAAAATGCTTCATTGCTCAGCCCAAGCACACACTAAGTGGACCCAGAAGTGGATTTTTACGTCATTTACTCATTTCTGTACACCCTAGGTTACTAGTTTACTATTAATAGGATTTTTGACATTGTATCTGTACCTCATGACACTTTACACGTTTCTTTGTGTACCTTCCACGGCATGAGTCTCTAAACCCCATGGTTGGGGGTGAGGAGCTCTGCTGTGTCTTGATGGATTAATGCAATTACTACTGTTTTTTTTCAATCATGCTTGCTTCCATTCTAAGATATCACTTGCTCTTAACCCGGATGAATGTGATGATCTGACACTCTCATCATTAACTATGAATGTGCTGACAACCACCTCCGTTCTATCTTAGATTAAGTATAAGCTAGAACTGATGGCGGCATTCAAGAGAATCCGGAAGGTCTAAACCTTGTAGTGGTTTCTTGAGTAGGATTCAATGATTGAATGACTGTGACGAACTTCAAACTCCTGAGGGCGGGGCGTTAGTGACAGACGCAAAAGAATCATTGGATTCTATTCCGGCCTGATGAGAACCGACAGATGGATAGCCGTGCCGTGACAGGGTGCGTTGATTTCCACTGAGAGGATGGGAGGTAGCCACTGACAACGGTGAAACCCTACATACAGCTTGCCATGGAAGGAGCCTTGCGTGTTTGATGAAGAACGTAGGAAAGCAGAGAGATTCAGAAGATGAGCATCTCCAAAACAACCTATTCTCCATTACTGCATAACAAGTACTATTTCATGTTCTTTTGCTTTTCACAATCAATCCTGATAATTTCTGATATCCTGACTAAGATTTACGATAACCATAGCTTGCTTCAAGCGACAATCTCCGTGGGATCGACCTTACTCACGTAAGGTATTACTTGGACGACCCAGTGCACTTGCTGGTTAGTTATGCGAAGTTGTAGTGATCACAATTTCGTGCACCAGTAGGCTTATTTGGGATAAGTGAGTAAAAATTCAAATAATGGCCTCAATCACATGGGTAGTATTACTACATTATTGGACATATAGACTGAAACAAAGTAAAGATTACAATCATAGAGAAAGAAACACACAAGAATAAAATTCATGGTTTAAATAGTGTAACCATGTAATTAAGCTCAAAATCTCATGGGTTGTGTATTCTTAGCTTTTTAAACTATGTTCCAAATACAACTTCAAACAAATTTAACAAAATTTTTTTCTTTTTTTTTCAATTTAAATTAGTGAAATACTATAAAAATTTCTTGAAAAATAAAATATTACTTCAACCAAGTAGTAACTAAATGCATAAAATCAAACAAACATGCAATCAAATATGCAAATACAGCAATGAACAAACAAAGAAAATAGAATATTGGTGTTGAAAAGAAGGTAACTAACCCCTGGAAGTCGGTATCGACCTCCCCACACTTAAAGATTGCACCGTCCTCAGTGCATGATAAGTTGTGCAAGTGGATGGGGGTTATGATTCCTCAGCTGGTGCTCTTTTTGTTCCTTTCCTTGCCAGTGGTTTGGGAGTAGCTTTCTCTCTACCCTTCTTGGTGGCCATCCTAAAAAGGGAAAAAGAAAGTAACTTTTAAAGCTAAGGGTTAGAGCAAGGAAGATAATGGGAAATGTGGTAATCAATGCATAGGAATGGATAATGATGTGAACACATGGTCATGACTACATGTGGCAAATCAACAATTGAAATATAGGAAGTGCATGTGAAGACAGTCAAATGCCAGGTGTTTATTGGCATGCCGGCAAGGGCATGAGTAGCATAGATCAAGCATTCAATGTCCAAGTTAGATTACCAAGTCTTTCAAACTAACAACATATTTGTAATAACAATTATATATAATTAATAAAATATAAAAAGTTTTGTGAAAAGCAAGCATTTAGAGTAGTAGAATAATATAAAAATAGTGCACAGTGCCATACGGGTGTTTTCACAAATACATAGCATGCATGGTAAATAAGGTATTGAAAGTATTAAATTGAACATATAAGCAACCCTATAAAAATAATATATAATTGTCAAACAGTTCCTTTTAATAATCCACAAGCAAAATATGGAAAATAATGACCCAAATAAATTTTCAACACCAATTAAAAGAAAAAAAAGAAAGAAAAAGAAAGGAAAGAAGAAAGAAATAAGAAGGGAAAGAAAAAATTTAGATTTGGGGAAGAAAAGATAAGATATTTGGCTCATCTGGATAAGTTGTGCGGCGCAGGCAATGCGAGCGCGTGGGGCACGCGGTTGCGTGGATAGCGCTATGATGAAGTGACGCGAACGTGTGGGTCACACGTTCGCGTCAAGTGAATTAGGCCTCAGCGCGAGTATAGCCTCGCGGCCGCGCAACTCTCTGGTGAAAAGCTCATTTTGCCAAAACTTTGGGTCACGCGATCGCGTGGTGGATGCGATCGCGTGGATGGCCTTGTTTAAATAACGACGCGGACGCGTAGGGCACGCGTTCGCGTGGTAGGGCTTGTGCTGCTAGCACGAGTCCAGCCAAATTCCAGCTCAACTTTCGGCCATACACCCTTCTACGTCGATTTACAGGGCCACGTGGTCGCGTGGGTGACGCGGACGCGTGGGGAGGTTGTTTTGTGAATGACGCGATCGCGTCATCCACGTGGTTGCGTGGATTAGTTTGTGCCAAAGGCACGCCTCCAGCCACACTTTCGCGTGACTCTCTATTAAGTCTCATTTCTTCCTAAGGCACAGGGGACGCGGTCGCGTCGGTGATGCTGTCGCGTCACGTGCCCTTTTCTTTTTTTTTTTAATATTGCAGTATGCAGAATGAAATGCTTAATATGAATGCTATGCATGATTCGAGGTTCAATCAAAACTCAAAAACAGACTAAAATTAAAACTGAAAAAGGAACGATCATACCATGGTGGGTTGTCTCCCACCTAGTACTTTTAGTTAAAGTCCATAAGTTGGACATTTGATGAGCTTCCTGCTATGGTGGCTTGTGCTTGAATTCGTCCAGAAATCTCCACCAGTGTTTGGAATGCCAGCATCCTCCGGGGTCCCAAACAAGGCACGTAAAGCCTTTGAGCAGTTTCAAACAGGTTTCCAGGCTCCCGGGGTATTGAATGTCAGAGCGGATTCCAGAATCCCAAACTCTGCTTTTGCACCCGTCTTTTTGTTAATCAATATTGTTCCATCTGGGTGGTAAGCAGTCTGAATTCTCACTAAAGCGGCCAAACAACTTCCTAGACCCATTCAGTTGAGCTTTACACCAACCTTTGCGTTTAAACTTAAAGCTTCCAACCATAATGAACCTTGCAGGACAATTCTTACCACTGACCATCTTCCTCTTACTCTTAATGCCACAAAGAGGTCTAAGTTGACCATCCATCTCCAGTAGCCCATATTCAAGTGGAATTAGAAAGCTAATGGATATAAATTTTGCCCAGTTGAATGTTGTGAAGGATGATGGCAACTTAGGGGGAGGTGTTTCTAATGAACGTGCAAGCTCCATTCCCTTGTGCTCTTCTTTGACATCTTCCACCTCTTTGCAAGCTTCTTCAATATCAACCTCTTCCTCTTGGTAGCTTTCTTCTGATTCAATTTCTTCTTCATTGTTCACCAAGGGCATGGGAGGTTGTGCCTCTTCTTCTTGAATCTCCATCTCTTTATTAACCTCTTCCAAGTCTTCTATCATGACATGCCTTGGAGGTTGTACACCCTCCTCAACATCAATTTCAAACACCTTAGAAGGAGACTTTATGACTTGAATTTCCCATGGAGGTTCTGCATCTCCTAAGTCTTCAACCACTTCTTCCTCTTCAATGGCGGGCGTAGCTTCTTCCAATTGTTCCAGTATAAAATCGTGCTGCTCACTGTCCACTGGAGTTTCTAACTTCGCCTTCATGCCACGTTCTTCAATAGATTCTCCACATGAAGCCATGGGGGTTCCTTGAATGTCTGAACATCGGAAGGTAATCGATTCATCATTTGATCCAAGTGTTTAAGTATGAAATCATATTCCTCCTTGATGGCCTTTTTTCTATGATGACTCCCTTCAACTACTCCTTCATCTGCAAAGGTCTCTTCTACCTTCACCTTTAGTGCCTCCTCTAGCTCCTTATGAAGTATGGATTCGCAAAGATGATCCCTTCTCTCTTGTTCCATGTCAATAGCATCAGTGGGATCATGTTGCTCTTGGATTGATGGATGTTGGTGCTCTTCCATGGATGGTGGTGATGGGATGGGGTGATCATTCTGTGGTTGAGATGGAAGTGCATTGGAGCTTGAGCGTTGAACATTGGAGGTGGAGGGTTGGACCATGCGGGATATAAGATTTTGGAGTGTAAAGGTGAGACTTCTGAGAGAGGTAAGTGTGTTCTGCATGGAGGTTTGGGGTGGATAGGAGGGTTCAGCTTGATAATGATAAGGAGATGGTGTATATTGAGATGGTGGTTCATGAGAGTAATTATGTTGGAATGGGGATGGTTCTATGTATGCTTCATTTGGCTCATACGGTGGTTGGTGTGGTGGGTAGGGGTTAGGGTCATATGGAGGTGAATGGTGGAAAGGGGCTTGTGAGTACGGTGGTCCAAAGTTATGTTGAGGACGTGGTTCATCAGCATATGATGGGGCTTGTTGGTAATCAAAAGAGTGCTCACCATAGCCATTGCTTTGATATGCATCACAGAATGGTTGTTGATAGTCCATTGGAGGTGGTTGTTGCCATGAGGGTTGATCAAATCCTTGTGGCTCCTCCCATCTTTGATTGTTCCAAACTTGATGCCTGTTCTCATTGTAATTTCCTCTTCCTATAACATAATTGTAACCAGACTCACAGCCAAAGGGGTGAGAGTTCATAGTAGAAGGAGAAAATAAAAAACAAAAACTAACAAAAAGAGAATAAAAAAATGATTTTTGAAAAAACATAAGATAAGATTTTGAAAGAGATATGATTTTTTGAAAAAAAAAGATAAGATAAGATTTTGAAAAAGATATGATAAGATTTTGAAAAAGATATGATTTTTTTTTTTTTGAAAAAGATTTGAAATTTGAAATTTGATTTTGAAATAAGATAAGATAAGATAAAAATTTTAAAATAAAAATTTGAAATTTTTTTTTTGAAAAATATTTACAATAACCAATAATAAGGCACACGTTTGCAATTCCCCGGCAACGGCACCATTTTGAAGAGAGAACTTTTGCGTGGTCTAGAATTCAGAATAAATTCCCGTTGCAAGTATAGCTTCTAAACCAACAAAAGTCCTTTCTTACAAACGTTTTGGTTATCACAAGTAACAAACCCTAAATAAATTCTTAAGGAATTGCAGGGAGGTATGTTTTTATTATTGGTTATGAGTCTTGTAAATTGGGGATTTTGAAAGTAAGGAAGAAGTATGTTAAATGATAAGAAAATTAAAATAGTAATAATAAAATAAACTTTTGGCAAGGTATTAGAACTGGAAGTCCTATCCTTATCAATTGTGATGAGAATTGGATTTTAATCCCACTTAGTTAACCTTTACTAAAGCAAAGGAAAGTCAAGTGGAATAATTAGTTTGATCCTCAAGTCCTAGTCAATCCCTGTGGGAAGACTAGCTTTAGAACGATCTGCCAATTTCAACCACTGCTTTATTTGATAACTCAAGCGTCACCAATTACTTAATCAGAGCCAAAAGAGAAAATTCTAAATTAAATTGAAGACATCATAAATAGAATAAAGCAAGCATAAATCTGAAATACCTAAATTGCATTAATAAAAGCAGTCAAATCTAACATGGAAAAGTTCATAAGCCAATTGGGCAACATAAATCAAATACAAATAAAAGCATTAGAGTATCTAAAAGTAGAAGTGAAATATAAAGTAAAAGGAATATTGAACCTGTGATGAAGAAGAAATAAATCTTAATTTCTAAAAATCCTAATCCTAAATCCTAAGAGAGAGGAGAGAGCCTCTCTCTCTCTAAAAACTACATCTAAATTATGAAAAGTGTGAATTATCAGATGTCTCTCTCATTCCTCCACTTTGCAGCCTTTAATTTGTGTTTTCTGGGCTTGAAACTGGGCCGGAAATAGCCCAGAATTTGCTGGTTATGAAATCTGCCACGCTGATTTTCGCAGATGCGATGCCTCCGCGTAGAGCGCGCGTTCGTGTCGCCTATCTGTACGGCCACTATGATATATTATATATCAAATCGAAGCCCTAGACGTTAGTTTTCCAACACAAATGAAACCGCATCATTTGGACCTCTGTATCTCAAGTTATGACCGTTTGAGTGCGAAGAGGTCAGGCTGGATAGCTTAGCGATTTCTTCAACTTCTTGTATTCCTTCCACTTTTGCATGCTTCCTTTCCATCCTCTAAGCCATTCCTGCCCTGTAATCTCTGAAATCACTTAACACACATATCAAGGAATCGAATGGTAATAATAGAGGATTAAACATAGCAAAATTAAGACCAAAGAAGCTGTTTTCAATCAAAGCACAGAATCAGGAAGGAAAATGTAAAACATACAAATCATATGAATAAGTGGGTAAAGAGTTGATGAAAACCACTCAATTGAGCACAAGATAAACCATAAAATAGTGGTTTATCAGTCCCCAATCTGGACTTTCTCTACTTCACCTTCGGGTTGTGGGCGGAGTTCTTCCCACCTCTGCACTCTACCGAGTTCGATTGTGTGGAATTCTTCTCCTCTGCCTCTGAGGTTAAGGCTTTCATGGTAACAGCGGTGCGCCGTCTTCTGGTCTGCTTTTATTGTAGCTATCCCTTCTGCTGTTGGGAATTTCATGCATAGATGTGGAGTTGAGACTATTGCGCCGAGCTGATTCAATGTTGTCCGACCTATTAAGGCATTGTAGGCTGAACTTACGTCGACCACGATGTAATCTATCTTGAGTGTTCTTGACTGGTTTCCTTTTCCGAAGGTTGTGTGTAGCGAGATGTATCCAAGCGGTTGAATCGGGGTGTCTCCTAGTCCGAACATGCTGTTCGGATATGCTCTAAGTTCTTTTTCTTCCAGGCCGAGCTTGTCGAAGGTAGTTTTGAACAAGATGTTGGCGGAGCTTCCTTGGTCTATCAGTGTGCGGTGGAGATTTGCATTTGCCAGTATAACAGTGATGACCATGGGATCGTCATGTCCTGAGATGATACCGGATGCGTCTTCTTTGGTGAAAGTAATTGCGGGGATGTCAGGTGCTTCCTCCTTCCCCTCAACATGATATACTTCTTTAAGATATCTTTTGCGAGATGATTTGGAGATTCCTCCTCCCGCAAATCCACCGTGTATCATGTGGACGTGTCTTTCTAGTGTACGAGGTGATCGCTCGGTTCGTCCGACATCTTCTTCCCTTCTTCTTTTTCTTTGCTCATCATCCCGGGTGGCCAGATACCGATCTAATTTCCCTTCTCTTACTAATTTTTCTATGACATTCTTTAAGTCAAAACATTCGTTGGTGGAGTGCCCGCGGATTCGATGATATTCACAATATTCGGTCCAGTTTTCTCCTCCTTTTTTGCCTTTGAGTGGTCGAGCTGGAAGTACTTTTTCAGTGTGGAAAACCTCTCTGTAGACATCCACAAGGGACACGCGAAGAGGGGTGTAATTGTGGTATTTTTTATTTTTTCTCCATGTCGATCTTCCTTCTTTTTGGACTCTTTGTCCTTATTCCAGGAGGGATAGGTGAATCCAGATTTTGAGGTCTCTCCCAGTCGAGAGTTTTCCTCCATGTTGATGTACTTCTCTGCTCGTTCTTCCACTTCGTTCAGAGATGTGGGGTGTTTTTTCGATATAGATTGGCTAAAAGGTCCCTCTCGCAAGCCATTGATAAGGCCCATAATGGCAGCCTCTGTTAGTAGGTTCTGTATGTCCAGGCATGTTTTGTTGAATCTTTTCATGTAGTTGCGAAGATTTTTCCGTTCTCCTTGCTTGATTCCTAATAGACTTGGGGCGTGCTTAGCCTTATCTTTTTGGATGGAGAATCTGGCCAAAAACTTCTTGGCTAAGTCGTCGAAACTCGAGATGGACCTAGGAGGTAGATTGTCGAACCATCTAATTGCTGTCTTTGTTAAAGTAGTCAGAAAGGCTTTGCAACGAACTGCATCTGAGGCGTCGGTGAGGTACATTCTACTTCTGAAATTGCTGAGATGATGGCCGGGATCTGTAGTGCCATCGTACAAAGTCATTTCTGGGAGTTTAAAGTCTTTTGGGATTTTGGTCTTCATGATTTCCTTGGTGAATGGATCTTGTTCCTTGCGGGAGCTATCCTCATGAGGGGATCGGTTATCTTTGGTCCTGAGATCGGCTTCGAGTTTTAGGAGTTTGTCCTCCAATTCCCGGCATCGCCTTATTTCCTTTTGTAGGTCTTTCTCAGCCTCTCGTTGACGTAGGGCTTCCTCTTCAAGTTGTTTTAAACGGTCTTGAAGCGCCTCCATGGCTCCCGCATTTGGAGAATTCTTTTTATTGTTAAGTTGAGGAGTATCCTTTGGTGTAGTGTCCGTATTTTTTGTGCGGCGTTCTATCCTCTAGATCTGAATTGTGGTCGTCGTCATGGTCGTCCACCATGGTGATGGGATGACTTCCAGGTTCCCCGGCAACGGCGCCAATATTCCGAGGGTTACCTGAAACTGTAGGTCGATCTCGGACGAGATCTTCTGTAATGGTCGGAGCTGTTATGTCCGACTTGTGGGACTTGGTGATGGTGCTGATCCTTCGTCACCGGAGGGTGGTGGTACCTGCAAGGGACTCCGATGCTTAAGTTAGCAAGGGTATTAAGCAGGTTTTTTGTAGAATCAGAGTATAAGTTATACCTGGGTGCTCCAGTGTATTTATAATGGCATAGAGTGACCTTCTTAGATAAGATAATTTAGTTATCTTATTTTATCTTTATCTTATCTTTAAGTGAGGTCATCTTATCTTCAAGGGAACCGCCATTCTCTCTGTATGCTTAGGCTGCCTTAGGATTTGGGGCGTGGTCCTCCATTTGGGCTCTTTTTGGGCTTTCCTGTGATCAGGCTGAACTCTTTGAGAAGAGGTCGGATTTGTCCTGACCTAAAGAGGTCGGTTGGCTTGTCAGTAGAGCATCCCGGGTCGGACAGCTCGACCCAGGGTATGAACAGTCACCGAAAAGGATTCCCTACTAGACCTTTAAAGAACCTGTCCTTGACAACCTAGATCAGAGGGATGAAAATTGAAAGAAACCACCATGCAGATCACCTTAGTGTTGGATCCTTCAATCTTCTTCATGCAACAAGCGAAGCAAATCACTCACCTTACTTAATCACACAAAAAAATATGCATAAAGCAACTGAAAATTTTATTCATCAAAAGTTGTGTAAATTATCTCACCAAAGGTATTTAAATAGGCCCCTAACAAACTAACTAAAAGGTAAGATAAGATAACTTAATTTAAATCTCCTAAAGACAAGATAACTAATTTAAATCAGATTTGATCTTATTGGATTAGGTCATGTTTGAATTAAATTTTAAAATCCTAAAGATATGATAACTAATTTAAATCAGATTTGATCTCATTAGGTTAGATTAGATTTGATTTAAATTTAAAATTTCTAAAAATACTATTAAGCATATCAGAAGTAAATCAAATCTTTCAACAAATTATAACAGCAAAATAAACTAAAATAAATGCCTAAAAAATTCAAAAATTAATAATAAATTATGCCTCCCATTGAATTTGAAAAGCATTATTGGGCTTCTTATTGTCCTGCCTTAGCCCAATGGGCCTTATAAGTTGTCGCTATTCAGCACCACTATTTTCAAGATGGACTCTTGGTCTTCTTGATGTCCCAGACCGGTATAGTACAATTTTTCTAGTATTCAAATCTTTGAACGTGACGAGATTACTATTCTTCCCCTTAGCTCTAAAATGACAAAAATGCCCTCCTTTACCACGTATCACAGTGACTCAAGGTCACCTCAAATACTCAATTTCAAATTCGAGAGTGTAAAAATTTACTCTAAAGCTAAACCAAGTATTTTATCAAATACTTGGGATGCATAAAAGAAAAACATCATAAATTGCAAGAATTAATAAAAATCTTAGACTAGAAACGGTAAGAAAACAATGATAGCAACTCAATTAAACAACAAGAAAATATAAAATATCAAATTACATTAAGGACAATCAAAATTCAACAAGAGTTCATAAAAAAGAGAGTAACAAATTAAAGAAAATAGCAAGTAAAACTACAAGAATTAAGATGTTAGAACAATAAAGAGTAAAGAAAACTAAATCAATACAAGAATTAGAACCTAAACTAAGGGGAAGACTAAACCTAAAATCATAATTTCTAGAGAGAAGAGAGAGCTTCTCTCTCTAGAATGCTATCCTAAAACATGCTAAAAACTATCCTAATGGCTCCCCCTTTTTATCCTTCTTTAGTTTGGCTTGAAATACTTCATAAATAAGTTAGAATTGGGCTTGAAAAGGCCCAGAAATTGCCAGCCATGTGTTTTCTTAAGCAAACCACGTGCCGTCAGTCATGCATAGGCATCTGCCATGTGTACGTGCAAGTTGGGTGAAATGAAAGTCATGCGTACGCATGAGGCATGCGTACGCATGAGGCATGCGTACGCATGACCATGAAATGCTTCAAAACTTTATTTCTTCATAAAATTTTTCACTTTATATGCTTTTTCTTCACTTCTTCAATCCAATATTTGGCTTTTTATCCTGAAATCATTCAACAAACACATCAAGGCATCGAATAGAATTAAAGTGTATTAAATTTAGCAATTTTTAAGCATAAAAGCATGTTTTCAATCATTAAGCACAATTAGGAGAAATTCACAAAACTATGCTATTTCATTGAATAAATACAAGACAGGTTGATAAAATCTACTCAATTCAACCAAAAATTTACTATAAAATAGTAGTTTATCAGAAGACTTAAGAAAAGAATATCTAATATTTATATTGGTGGGGTATTAAATTTGAGTTTTGACCGAGAAAAGTTAATAGAATATCCAAAGTACTTAAATTTGTGGAGTATCCAATCTGATTAATACTTAGCCTTTAAAAAACTTGAGAAAATCATATATAATATTCTTAGCTTGGTAGGATCCAATCTAAGTCTTTTCATCTATTTGAGAAGACTTGAGGAAAGAATATCTAACATTCTTAGGTTAGTGAGATATGTAAAATTCAGTTAAAAGGAATTAAATAAGTAATTAATTAAGATGGACTGACGGGATCAAAAATTTAGAATTTATAATTTGGAAATTTAACTATGACAATTGGATTCAATGAATTTTTTCGAGTGGGATAATGTAATTTTATGCAGAAAAATGCGTAAAAAACGCATGTTGGTAATTTAACCGGTAGTACTGGCTTAAGTCTGTCTAACACTACGAGTGAGACAATTAAGTATGAGTGGAGAAGGCCAAGAATTGAAATTTATAATTTGGAGAGGTGAAAATTGTAACATCCTAACACACAGAGTCTTATGTTTAAGTCATAAAATAGAGGTGGTGATGTATTACGACATCTAAAAGTAAAATTTTATATATATAATATAGTTGAAAAGAAGATTTATCTAGGAGCCTTTGAAGGAAAGTTAAAACAAAACGTTAAATGAAAAAGTGCAACACTCACGAAAGCGTTAACGTAAACGAAACAGGATAATAGTAAACTAAACATGAATATATACAAAAAGAGTTACAAGATACAGATAACAAAGCTTCTGACTCGGCTCGCGAAGTTAAGACCGGCCAAATCATATATATATATATGTATTCATGTGAAACCCAAAATACCCAAAACACTATTTATAGAACCTGTTTCTCCAAGTCAAACTCTGAGAGGGATAAAACATTATATATATATATATATATATATATATATATATATATATATATATATGTATTCATGTGAAACCCAAAATACCCAAAACACTATTTATAGAACCGTTTTTCCAAGTCAAACTCTGAGAGGGATAAAACATTATATATATATATATATATATATATATATATATATATATATTATATATATAATATATATATATATATATACAGTGGGAGATATAACTATGTACATATGCATCTAAACCAAAATGAAACTCCAAACAGGTAGAGTTCTTCGCTTGCAGAAAGCTTCCAGTATACCTCAGCGAGGCGCCTTACGTCCTGCATCTAAAAACCACAAAAATTGTATGGGATGAGAACCAGAGGTTCTCGGCATGGTAATAATGCCCACATAACTAACGTATAATGTCTTGCGAAAGCCGAAGGCAATCCTAGAACTTCCGACAAAATATTCAAACTTAAAACTAAAATTTAAGACCATACAATAAGGCGAGGTATCTAAGTTTAAGGATTCCTGGTCTTTATCATAATTCTAACCCAAGTCCCTAAGTTCACTGCCTTTCCTCCAACCTTCCGAAACACTGGTGCACAGACAAATAATGCATACAAGAAAAGCACAAGTAGTTTATAGTTACAGCAAACAGAACATATAGCAATTAAGCATGAATATCAGCTACGCAAACCCATGAATGCAAATGAAACAAAACACATAAATGCATATGATGCATGCATTTTCTACTGGCCATGAACTCACGTGTCGGTTACTTTGCCAGAACCTGACACATCTGGTAGCTAACCCGGATATCGTTCTCTTGAAAACCGGTGGGCGGTACACCACCACAAACCCCACCTAGCAGGCGGTACCCCACTATAAACCCTACCATTACGAGCAGTATACCACCACAAACCGCGAAAGATCTTCAATTGGAAAAACAACAGATACGTGGGTGGTAAACCACCACAAACCCCACAAAGCATTGTCATTTAAAAATATGTGGGCGGTAAACCACCACGAACCCCACAAAACATTTTCATTTAAAAATATGTGGGCAGTAAACCACCACAAACCCCATAAAATATTATCTTATCAAGTTTGTTCTCATCACCATCTAGTGTTCCAGCACTTCTCATTCACAATTCACCACTTTTCAAACTTTCTTCATCTCCAAGTTACCACTTCTCGTTACCATCTTCTCACCACACAACATACAACTAAGGTTTAGGGGCTACAACTAAGGTTTAGGGGCTAAACGAGTAAAAATAGAGGTTTAGAGGTTCAAATCAGGTTTTAAAACATAAAATTCACTTTGCTAAAAACAAGGGTCCCACGTACTCGTGGACCAAGCATACGCATGGGTCTACGCGTACGCGTGGGTGTGTTTTTCCCTGCTCGCGTACGCAGGCAACCTCTCGCATATGCGGGATAGCCAACCGAACGTGTAAAACCCGTAAAGTTAGTAAATAATTAGCTAATAATTAATTACTAATAAAAGAAATTAGGAAAATTTAATTTTATAGTTTAATGAGATAGAGCTAATTAAAATAAAAATTTTGATACTAATGTTAAATAATTTGGCCCAAGTCCACAATTAATAAGAGCTTTAGCTCTTCATCCCTTATTTCATAATGAAACACGCTTGGAAATTAATGAAGGGGAGCAAGGGACACGCAAAACCCTTGGCTAGATTTCAATCTCACATAACTTTTGATCCAGAGCTCCGATTGACGAGCCGTCAGCAGCCACGAGTTCATCTCGAAATCCCCTTTAAGACCCACTAAACAATTTGGTAAAAAATTTGAGTTTTATCACCCAAATCTTCTCATCTCAATTTTGAAATTTCGAGAATTTATTTTGAAGAATTATGTGATTTTGGTACCTTAGGATCAAATTAACCTTGTGGGCTTGCCGGGTCTTGTCCCAAACTTCCATCGATAAGGTGAAGAATGTTTAATCCTTGTTAACTTATCTAATTAGTGAACCCTATGGTAATTTTAGTGTTGTTTTGTGAAATTAGATTGAATTGGTATTTTTGGAAATAAATTGGTGGTATTAGAGACCTTAAATTGGCTTTGGAGGCTAAAAAATCTGTTTGGTGAGGTCTTGGAGCCTTGGACTATTGAGGAACAATGATAATTGTGACGTTCCGAGCTTTAAGAGGAATTGGCCAAGGTATCATTTTGGTTTTTCATAACTAAAATATAATGTGTCATGAAAACTTAGGTTAGTTGACCGTAAGATTGGAATTTAATTGTTGACGTTGTTGATGGTTGATATTGATTAAGATGTATGTTGGTTAGTGATTTTGACGTTGTGATTGATGCTATTATGAATGATATGTTTATCTTGGTATAAGAAATTGATAAATGAGAATGATGATGTTGATTGAAATGTGGATATTGTTGATGATTTAGGATTGGTTGGTATTTATGAGGTTTGGCAAATTAAAGTGGTTGTTGGTGAAATAATGTAAATTTTATGGAGATTGATGAAGTGTATATGTATGAAGTTAATGATTATGTATAATGTTGTTTGGATATAAATTATTATGTGAAATGATTATAAATGTGAATTGGCATGTTGTGGAGTAAATGAGGGGAGTTGAGGAATAATTAACTTGGTTGATGCAGATTTGGAAGTTTAAAGATATCTTAGATTTTTGACCAACTTCGAATAGCCATCACTCGGCCTCCAGACCTCCAATTTTTATCAAACTTGTCTAGAATGAAAATTTGGTCTGAATAGTTTACACAGTTCGAAAAACGAATAATTTTTTTAAAACTAAAACGTTATGCACGTCTGAAGTTTGATGTACAAAACAGAAATTCTGGACATAGCAGCATTTTTGCAACTTCTGCTATGGTTGCGTACGCGAAGGGCACACGCGACACAGACATAGCTCTTGGGTTGAGGGGCTCGCGTACACAAATCAGCAATGCGTACGCGAGAGTGTCCAAAATTGATTCCTGCGTATGAGAGCAGGGTGCCGCATACACGGACCCCTATTTTTCTGAAAATGTGTCTTTTTTAATGTTTAAACTCATTCCTCTAGCCTTCCAAACCTCTATAAAACCTGTGAAAAGTATGATAGCTAGTGTTTGGACTTTGAGGTAAGCACGAGAGGTAGTAGGTGAATTAAAAACGGGTGTTTACCGTTGATGAGCGGATAATTTATACGCTTTTTGGCATTATTTTTAGTATATTTTTAGTATGTTTTAGTTAGTTTTTAGTATATTTTTATTAGTTTTTAGTTAAAATTCACTTTTCTGGACTTTACTATGAGTTTGTGTGTTTTTCTGTGATTTTAGGTATTTTCTGGCTGAAATTAAGGGACCTGAGCAAAAATCTGATTCAGAGGCTGAAAAGGACTGCAAATGTTATTGGATTCTGACCTCCCTGCACTCGAAGTGGATTTTCTGGAGCTACAGAACCCCAATTGGCACACTCTCAACGGCGTTGGAAAGTAGACATCCTGGGCTTTCCAGCAATGTATAATAGTTCATACTTTTCCCGAGATTTGATGGCCCAAACTGGCATTCCAAATCAGCTCAAAACTGCCCGGCGTTAAACGCCGGATTTGGCACAAGAATGGGAGTTAAACGCCCAAACTGGCACAAAAGCTGGCGTTTAACTCCAAGAGAAGTCTCTACACGAAAATGCTTCAATGCTCAGCCCAAGCACACACCAAGTGGGCCCGGAAGTGGATTTTTATGTCATTTACTCATTTCTGTAAACCCTAGGCTACTAGTTCTCTACAAATAGGACCTTTTGCTATTGTATTTTATATCTTTAGATCTTTGATCATCTTTAGATCTTTGAATCTTTTGATCACGTTTTGCGGGCTGGCCATTCGGCCATGCCTAGACCTTGTTCTTATGTATTTTCAACGGTGGAGTTTCTACACACCATAGATTAAGGTGTGGAGCTCTGCTGTACCTTGAGTATTAATGCGATTACTATTGTTCTTCTATTCAATTCAGCTTGTTCTTGTTCTAAGATATCACTTGTTCTTCAACTTGATGAATGTGATGATCCGTGACACTCATCATCATTCTCCCCTATGAACGTGTGCCTGACAACCACCTCCGTTCTACCTTAGATTGAGTGAATATCTCTTGGATTCTTTAATCGGGATCTTCGTGGTATAAGCTAGAATTGATGGTGGCATTCAAGAGAATCCGGAAGGTCTAAACCTTGTCTGTGGTATTCTGAGTAGGATTCAATGATTGAATGACTGTGACGAGCTTCAAACTCCTGAAGGCTGGGCGTTAGTGACAGACGCAAAAGAATCAATGGATTCTATTCCAACCTGATTGAGAACTGAGAGATGATTAGCCGTGCCGTGACAGGGTGCGTTGAACATTTTCACTGAGAGGACGGGACTGTAGCCACTGACAACGGTGATGCCCAAGATATAGCTTGCCATGGAAAGGAGTAAGAAGGATTGGATGAAGACAGTAGGAAAGCAGAGAGACGGAAGGGACAAAGCATCTCCATACGCTTATCTAAAATTCTCACCAATGAATTACATAAGTATCTCTATCTTTACTTTATGCTTTATTCATATATCATTCATGACCATTTGAATCTGCCTGACTGAGATTTACAAGGTGACCATAGCTTGCTTCATACCAACAATCTCCGTGGGATCGACCCTTACTCGCGTAAGGTTTATTACTTGGATGACCCAGTGCACTTGCTGGTTAGTTATGCGAAGTTGTGATAAAGAGTTGAGATTGCAATTGAGCGTACCATGTTGATGGCGCCATTGATGATCACAATTTTGTGCACCAACTGTCATGTATTTAGAGCCAATAGAGTAGAGGGTAGAGTTTTAGGATGAGTTATAACGACGAATGATTTTGTTGGAAAATAAAGAATATATTATGACGAAGATAATATTGATGTTAAGATTGGTCATGAATGAGATATGATTATGAATGGATATGAATGAATGATTTATAATGAATTTGAAAATGAAATTGTTTTGAGCTTGACCTGGCAAGGTTCGTGGTGGTTTACCACTTGCCCAGAGTCGAGACGTTTGTGGGGTTCGTGGTGGTGTACCGCCCACATGTTTATAAAAGAGAATGTTATGTGACGTTCATGGTGGTTTACTACCCACGTGTGTGCGTTGTTTTCCAATTGAAGATCTTGCGAGGTTTGTGGTGGTGTACCGCTCGTAATGGTGGGGTTCGTGGTGGTGTACCGCCCAACAGTTTTCAAGAGGATGATATCCATGTTAGCTACCGAATGTGTCGGGTTATGGCAAAGTAACCGTCATATGAGTTAAAGGCCGGTAGGAAAGGCATGCATCATATGCATTTAAGTGACTTGTTTGGTTTTGCATTCTTGGGTTTGCGTAACTGATATTCATGCTTAACTGCTATATATGTTCTGATTGTTGTAACTATAAACTACTTATGTTTTCCTTGAATGCATAATTTGTCTGTGCACTGGTGTTTCGAAGGATTGGAGGAAAGGCGATGAACTCAGGAGTTAAGTTAGAAATTGAGATAGAATTAAGAATCCATAGATACCTCACCCTGTTTACGGTTTTCAATGTTATTTTTAAGTTTGAATCTATTGTCGGAAGTTCTAGGATCGCTTTTGACTTTTTTGGGACATTATATGTTAGTTATGTGGACACAGTTACCATGTTGAGAACCTCTAGTTCTCATCCCAAACATATTTTGTTGTTTTTAGATGCAAGACATGAGGCACCTCGCTGAGGCATATTGTGAGCTTCTAAAAGCGAAGATCTTTGTGTTTTGGGATTTTATTTTGGTTTTGATATATATATATATATATATATATATATATATATATATATATATATATATATATATATATTTCTTTATCCATTGTAGAGGTTGCTTTGGCAAAACAGGTTTTGTAAACTGTATTTTAGGCTCTTTTAGGATTCTTATATGTATGTACGTGTATATGCTTTGGCCGGTCTTAACTTCGCGAGCCGATTCAGAGGCTTTGTTATCTATATCTTGGAACTCTGCTTTTATGTATTTATATTACTCGTATCCTATCCAGTTTATGTTTATTTCTTACGTGAGTGATGCGCTTTTCTATTTAATGCTTTTGATTAACTTTCCTTCAAAAGGCTCCTAGATATAAACCCTTTTCAACTATATTATGTATATATATACATATATATATGTTTTACTTTTAGAGGTCATAGCACTTCACTACCTCTATTTTACATCCTGGGTGTAAAGCTCTGTGTGGTAGGGTATTACATTATGGTATCAGAGCAATTCATTCGTGTAGAGCCTGAAGGACGAACTGACTATGCTTTTGAGCATACACTGGCTCTGTGTACATGCTATTTAGGATGTCTACTCGACATATATTGCATGAATGTTCATAAGCATACTTTTGGAAATTTAAAGCACTAGACTTGAGAATTAGGACTGATCACCATAATATGAATTGTTCGGTGTGGACATGACCCAAAGGGCATCTCATGAACGCGAGTGAGGTGATACGACTAAATTTATGGTTACTGCTGTGCGAGGTACTGCTGAAGGGATGGAGTGGATAACCTCGGGATTGTGATGGATGCGGTAATAGATTAGGTGGTGGAGAAAGCCAAGGATTAGAACTCGTGCAGCTGGAGTTAAGATCGACGACATTTAGTTAGAGAGATGTAGAGATTGAAGGAGTGTTCTAGCAGAGTCAGAGCGTAATTAAGATATTAGTGACTTATAATCAGAGTGACGGTGAAGAAGTGCGGTGATTTTGGTGGCTCTAGAACTGTAGAAACGTGTGGAAGAAGCCTTAGAATATGAGAATGATTTGACGATTGGCATAGAATTGAGGAATGGAAAGTGCGAATGTGTGGTTTAGGTTATAATGGGTTGACTCAGATGAAGAGATTGAAAAATTATTTAGTGTTTGATATGGCGGGAAGAATTTGAGATTTAATTTGATTTAGATGGCACTCCTAAAGAATAAGGAAATTTGTAGTCATTGAGAAAGAGTTAGACGAAAGTAAAAATCAAATAGACGGGTTTAGTTTATACTTGGATTGGGAATAGGGTATTATGTTGATGTCGGAGAATGGCAATGGTAAGAGGTCGGTTGAATATGAGGAAGCATATATGAAGATTTGAGACCGAATTTTTGAGGACGAAAATTTCTGTAGGGGAGTAGGATGTAAAACCTGTAAAGTGAGTAAATAATTAGCTAATAATTAGTTATTAATAAAAGAAATCAGGAAACTTTAATTTTATAGTTTAATGAGATAGAGCTAATTAAAATAAAAATTTTGACATTAATGTTAAATAATTTTGCCCAAGATTGGGCCGAACGAGCCAAACCGGTCGAACCGGGTCCAAAATGGGTCCAAGATCTAACCCAAGTCCACAATTAATAAGAGCTTCAGCTCTTCATCCATTGTTTCATAATGAAACACGCTGATAAATCGATGAAGGGGAGCAAGGGACATGCAAAACCCTTGGCTAGATTTCAATCTCACATAACTTTTGATCCGGAGCATCGATTGACAAGCCATCAGCGGCCACGCGTTCATCTTGAAATCCTTTTTAAGACTCACTAAACAATTTGGTAAGAATATGGGTTTTCTCACCCAGATCTTCTCATCTCAATTTCGAAATTTTGAGAATTTATTTTGAGGAATTATGTGATTTTGGTACCTTAGAATCAAATTAACCTTGTAAGCTTGCCAGGTCTTGTCCCAAACTTCCGTCGATAAGGTTGGGAATGTTTAATCCTTATCAAGTTATCTAATTAGTGAACCCTGTGGTAATTTTAGAGTTGTTTTGTGAAATTTGATTGAATTGTGTATTTTGTGAAATAAATTGGTGGTATTGGAGACCTGAACCTGGCTTTGGAGGCTGAAAAATCTGTTTGGTGAGGTCTTGGAGCCTTGGACTATTAAGGAACACTTTAAATAAGTTCATTGCTCCGGCCCAGAATACTATTAATCCAGCATGGGCTAGAGTGATAATTGTGACATTCCGGGCTTGAAGAGGAATCGACCACGGTATGATTTCAGTTTTTCGTAACTAAAATATAATGTGTTGTGAAAACTTAGGTTAGTTGATCGTAAGATTGGAATTGAATTGTTGACATTGTTGATGGTTGTGATTGATTAAGATGTATGTTGGTTAGTGATTTTGAGGTTATGATTGATGATATTATGAATGATATGTTTATCTTGGTATATGAAATTGATAAATGACAATGATGATGTTTATTGAGATGTGATGTTGTTGATGATTTGGGATTGGTTAGTATTAAAAAGGTTTGGCAAATTAAGGTTGTTGTTGGTGAAATAATGTAAATTTTATGGAGATTGATGAAATGTATATGCATGAAGTTAATGATTATGTATAATGTTATTTGGATATGAGTTATTATGTGAAATGATTATAAATGTGAACCGGTGTGTTATGGAGTAAATGAGGAGTGTTGAGGAATGATTAACTTGGTTGATGCAGATTTGGTAAGTTTTTAAGGGGTTTGAGGTTTAAATATTTTGAAAGTTGAGGTTTGGAATTTTAAAGATATCTTAGATTTTTTACCAACTTCGACGAGCCATAACTTGGCCTCCAAACCTCTGAATTTTATCAAACTTGTCTAGAATGAAAATTTGGTCTGAGAGGTTTACACAGTTTGAAGAACAAATAAAGAAATATTTTGAAACAAAAAAGTTATGCATGTCCAAAGTTTAGTGTACAAAATAGAAATTCTGAACATGGTAGCATTTTTGCAACTTCTGCTATGCACGCGTACACGAGGTGCACAAGCGATGCGGACATAGCTCTCGGGTTGAGGGGCTTGCGTACGCGAATCAGTAACACGTACGCGAGAGTGTCCAAAATTGATTCCTGTGTATGCGAGCAGGGTGCCGTGTACGTAGACCCCTATTTTTCTGAAAATGTGTTTTTTTAATGTTTTAAGTCATTCCTCCAGCCTTCCAAACCTCTATAAAACCTGTGAAAAGTACAATAGCTAGTGTTTAGAATTTGGGGTAAGCACGAGTGGAAGTGGGTGAATTAAAAAGGGGTGTTTACCGTCATGTATTTAGAGCCAATGGAGTAGAGGATAGAGTTTTGGGATGAGTTATAACGACAAATGATTTTGTTGGAAAATAATGAATATATTATGACGAAGATGATATTGATGTTAAGATTTGTGATGAATGAGATATGATTATGAATGGATATGAATGAATGATTTATAATGAATTTGAATATGAAATTATTTTGAGCTTGACCAGGCAAGGTTCGAGGTAGTTTACCGCTTGCCCAGTGTCGAGACGTATGTGGGGTTTGTGGTGGTGTACCACCCACATATTTTTAAAAGAGAATGTTATTCGGGGTTCGTGGTGGTTTACTGCCCACGTGTGTGTGTTGTTTTCCAATTGAAGATCTTGCGAGATTCATGGTGCTGTACCACTCGCAATGGTTGGGTTTGTGGTGGTGTACACCCACCAGGTGGTGTTCCTCATGGTGTACTGATGAGCGGATAATTTATACGCTTTTTGGCATTGTTTTTAGGTAGTTTTTAGTAAGTTCAAGCTACTTTTAGGGATGTTTTCATTAGTTTTTATGATAAATTCACATTTCTGGACTTTACTATGAGTTTGTGTATTTTTCTGTGATTTCAGGTAATTTCTGGCTGAAATTGAGGGACTTGAGCAAAACTCTGAAAAAGGCTGACAAAAGGACTGCTGATGCTGTTGGAATCTGACCTCCCTGCACTCAAAATGGATTTTCTGGAGCTACAGAACTCCAAAAGGCGCGCTCTTAACGGCGTTGGAAAGTAGACATCCAGAGCTTTCCAACAATATATAATAGTCCATACTTTATTCGGAAATTGACGACGTAACTTGGCGTTGAACGCCAAGTACATGCTGCTGTCTGGAGTTAAACGCCAGAAAAACGTCATGATCCGGAGTTGAACGCCCAAAACACGTTATAACTTGGAGTTCAACTCCAAGTAAAGCCTTAGCTTGTGGATAGATCAAGCTCAGCCCAAGCATACACCAAGTGGGCCCCGGAAGTGGATTTATGCATCAATTACTTACTCATGTAAACCCTAGTAGCTAGTTCATTATAAATAGAACATTTAACTATTGTATTAGATGTCTTTTGACCACGTTACATCTTTTGATCACTTTAGATCTAAAGAGCATCTTGGGACGATTAGTTCTCAGATCATGGGGGCTGGCCATTCGGCCATGCCTGAACCTTTCACTTATGTATTTTCAACGGTGGAGTTTCTGCACACCATAGATTAAGGGTGTGGAGCTCTGCTGTACCTCAAGTTTCAATACAGTTACTATTACTTTCTATTCAATTCTCTTTTATTCTTATTCCAAGATATACGTTACACTTAACTTTGATGAATGTGATGATCCGTGACACTCATCATCATTCTCACCTATGAACGCGCGTGACTGACAACCACTTCCGTTCTACTCTAGACCGGGCGCATATCTCTTAGATTCCCCAACAGAATCTTCGTGGTATAAGCTAGATAGATGGCGGCATTCATGAGGATCCGGAAAGTCTAAACCTTGTCTATGGTATTTCGAGTAGGATTCTGGGATTGAATGACTGTGACGAGCTTCAAACTCCTGAAGGCTGGGCGTGATGACAAACGTAAAAGAATCAAGGGATTCTATTCCAACCTGATTGAGAACCGACAGATGATTAGCCATGCTGTGACAGAGCATAGGAACGTTTTCACTGAGAGGATGGGATGTAGCCATTGACAACGGTGATGCCCTACATACAGCTTGCCATGGAAAGGAGTAAGAAGGATTGGATGAATGCAATAAGAAAGTAAAGATCCAAGAGGAGTACAGCATCTCCATATGCCTATCTGAAATTTCCACTATTGATTTACATAAGTATTTCTATCCCTTTTTATTTTATTTATCTTTATTTATCCAATCTAATCACATTTGACTTTATGAGTCCACTTAACTGGGATTTACAAGATGACCATAGCTTGCTTCATACCAACAATCTCCGTGGGATCGACCCTTACTCACGTAAGGTATTACTTGGATGACCCAGTACACTTGCTGGTTAAGTTGAACAAAGTTGTGAACCATGGTATCGGCATCATGTTTTTGGCGCCATTACCTGGGAATGAAAAGCAATGAATTTTGCAAAAATGGAATAACACATGAATAACAATTTCGTCCACCAAGTTTTTGGCGCCGTTGCCGGGGAACAATCAATTTCGAACAACAATTCAAACAATTGTTTCCAACCCACAATGGTGCCAAGTTTTTAATCCGGCAACAACTCCAAGTTTTTGGCGCCGTTGTCGGGGATTGTTCGAGTATGGACAACTGACGGTTCATCTTGTTGCTCAGATTAGGTAATTTTCTTTTCAAAAATCTTTTTCAAAATTTTTCTTTTTATTTTTCGTTTTTCCAAATTATATTTTCGAAAAAAATTAATAAAAATCCAAAAAAATTAATAAAATCGTAAAAACCAAAAATATTTTGTGTTTCTTGTTTGAGTCTTTAGTCAATTTTTAAGTTTGGTGTCAATTGCATGATTTAAAAATTTTTCTTGCATTTTTCGAAAATTCATGCATTCATAGTGTTCTTCATGATCTTCAAGTTGTTCTTGGTAAGTCTTCTTGTTTGATCTTGATGTTTTCTTGTTTTGTGTTGTTTGTTGTTTTTCATATGCATTTTTCGTTTGTTAGAGTCCATGCATTAAAGATTTCTAAGTTTGGTGTCTTGCATGTTTTCTTTGCATCAAAGATTTTTCAAAATTGTGTTCTTGATGTTCATCATGATCTTCAAAGTGTTCTTGGTGTTCATCTTGACATTCATAGTGTTCTTGCATGCATCATGAGTTTGATTCATAATTTTCATGTTGTGAGTCATTTTTGTTGTTTTTCTCTCTCATCATTAAAAATTCAAAAAAATCCAAAATAATATCTTTTCCTTATTTCCCTCCAAATTTTCAAAATTTTGGGTTGACTTGGTCAAAAATTTTTAAAAAATTAGTTGTTTCTTACAAGTCAAGTCAAATTTTCAATTTTAAAAATCTTATCTTTTCAAAATCTTTTTCAAAAATCATATCTTTTCCATTTTTTCTTTTTTTTCGAAAATTTCAAAATTCTTATTCAAAATCTTTTTCTTATCTTTATATCAAATTTTTGAAAATATGCTAACAATTAATGTGATTGATTCAAAAATTTGAAGTTTGTTACTTTCTTGTTAAGAAAGGTTCAATCTTTAAATTCTAGAATCTTATCTTGTAGTTTCTTGTTAGTTAAGTCATTTTAAAAATTAAAATCTTTTTCAAAATATCTTTTTCTTTAAAATTTTTATCTTATCTTTTTATCTTACCCTTTTCAAAATTTTATCTTTTTCAAAATTTGATTCCAAAATATCTTATCTAACTTCTTATCTTCTTATCTTTTTAAAATTTAATTTCAAATCTTTTCCAATCAACTAACTAACTTTTTGTTTGTTTCTTATCTTTTTCAAAACCACCTAACTACTTTTTCCTCTTCAATTTTCGAAAATACCTCTCTCTTTTTCAAAAATTATTTTTAATTAATTAATTGTTTTAAATTTTAATTTCAATTATATTTTATCTTTAATTTTTGAAAATCATTAACCCCTTTTTAAAATTATTTTTCGAATTTTCTTCCTCTTCTCTTCTTCTATTTAATTATTTAATTACTAACACTTCTCTTCACCTCTCTCCATCTAAATATCCGAACCCACTCTTCTACATTCTTCTCCCCTTTCTTTTTCTACTAACATAAAGGAATCTCTATACTGTGACATAGAGGATTCCTCTTTCTTTTCTTGTTTTCTTCTCTTTCATATGAGCAGGAACAGGGAAAAAGGCACTCTTGTTGAAATTGATCCTGAACCTGAAAGGACTCTGAAGAGAAAATTAAGAGAAACTAAATTACAACAATCTAGAAACAACCTTTCAGAAATTTTCGAACAAGAGAAGGAGATGGCAGCCGAAAATAATAATAATGCAAGGAGAATGCTTGGTGACTTCACAAAGCCAACGTCCAAATTTGATGGAAGAAGCATCTCCATTCCTGCCGTTGGAGCCAATAATTTTGAGCTTAAGCCTCAACTAGTTGCCTTAATGCAACAAAACTGCAAGTTTTATGGACTTCCATCGGAAGATCCTTATCAGTTTTTAACTGAGTTCTTGCAGATCTGTGAGACTGTAAAGACGAAAGGAGTTGATCCTGAAGTCTACAGACTCATGCTTTTCCCTTTTGCTGTAAGAGACAGAGCTAGAATATGGTTGGATTCACAACCTAAGGATAGCCTGGACTCCTAGGATAAGCTGGTCACAGCCTTCTTGGATAAATTCTTTCCTCCTCAAAAGCTGAGCAAGCTGAGAGTGGATGTTCAAACCTTCAAACAAAAAGATGGTGAATCCCTCTATGAAGCTTGGGAAAGATACAAGCAGCTGACCAAAAGATGTCCATCTGACATGTTTTCAGAATGGACCATATTAGATATATTCTATTATGGTCTCTCTGAATTTTCAAAAATGTCATTGGACCATTCTGCAGGTGGATCTATTCACCTAAAGAAAATGCCTGAAGAGGCTCAAGAACTCATTGACATGGTTGCAAACAACCAATTCATGTACACTTCTGAGAGGAATTCCGTGAATAATGGGATACCTCAGAAGAAAGGAGTTCTTGAAATTGATGCTCTGAATGCCATATTGGCTCAGAACAAGGTGTTGACTCAACAGGTCAACATGATCTCTCAAAATCAGAATGGATGGCAACATGCATCCAACAGTACTAAAGAGGCAGCTTCTGAAGAAGCTTATGATCCTGAGAACCCTGCCATGGCAGAGGTTAATTACATAGGTGAACCTTATGGAAACACCTATAACTCATCATGGAGAAATCATCCAAATTTCTCATGGAAGGATCAACAAAAGCCTCAACAAGGCTTTAACAATGGTGGACGCAATAGGCTAAGCAATAGCAAGCCATATCCATCATCTTCTCAGCAACAGACAGAGAATTCTAAACAAAACACTTCTAATTTAGCCAATCTAGTCTCTGATCTGTCAAAGGCCACTTTCAGTTTCATGAGTGAAACAAGATCCTCCATTAGAAATCTGGAGGCACAAGTGGGCCAGCTGAGTAAGAAAGTCATTGAAACTCCTCCCAGTATTCTCCCAAGCAATACAGAAGAGAATCCAAAAGGAGAGTGCAAGGCCATTGATATAATCAAAATGGCCGAATGCACAAGGGAGGAGGAGGACGAAAATCCTAATGAGGAAGACCTCCTAGGACGTCCCTCAAGCAAGAAGGAGTTCCCTATTAAGGATCCAAAGGAATCTGAGGCTCATATAGAGACCATAGAGATTCCATTAAATCTCCTTCTGCCATTCATGAGCTCTGAAGACTATTCTTCCTATGAAGAGGATGAAGATGTAACTGGAGAGCAAGTTGCTCAATATTTAGGAGCTATCATGAAGCTGAATGCCAAGTTGTTTGGCAATGAAACTTGGGAAAGTGAACCCCCCCTTGCTCATTGGTGAACTGGATACCTGGATTCAGAAAATTTTACCTCAAAAGAAACAAGATCCTGGCAAGTTCTTAATACCTTGTACCATAGGCACCATGACCTTTGAAAAAGCTCTGTGTGATCTGGGGTCAGGGATAAATCTTATGCCACTCTCTGTAATGGAAAAGCTGGGGATCATTGAGGTACAACCTGCCTTGTTCTCATTACAATTGGCAGATAAGTCATTGAGACAAGCTTATGGAATAGTAGAGGATGTGTTAGTAAAGGTTGAAGGCCTTTACATCCCTGCTGATTTCATAATCTTAGATACTAGGAAGGAAGAGGATGATTGCATTATCCTTGGAAGACCTTTCCTAGCCACAGCAGGAGCTGTGATAGATGTCAACAGAGGTGAATTAGTCCTTCAATTGAATGGGGACTATCTTGTGTTTAAGGCACATGGCCATCCCTCTATGACAAAAGAGAGTAAGCATGAAGAGCTTCTCTCAGTTCAGAGTCAAGAAGAACCCACACAGTCAAACTCTAAGCTTGGTGTTGTGAGGCCACAACCAAACTCTAAGTTTGGTGTTAAGACCCCATATCCAAACTCTAAGTTTGGTGTTGGGACTATACAACATTGACCTGATCACCTTAGTGGCTCCATGAGAGCCACTGTCAAGCTATTGACATTAAAGAAGCGCTTGTTGGGAGGCAACCCAATTTTATTTATCTAATTTTTATTTTATTGTATTTTATTGTTATTTTATGTTTTATTAGGTACATGATCATGAGGAGTCACGAAAAAATCAAAAAAATTAAAAACAGAATCAAAAACAGCAGAAGAAAAAAAATCACACCCTGGAGGAAGCACAGGCTGGCGTTCAACGCCAGTAAGATGCATCTGGCCGGCGTTCAACGCCAGAACAGAGCATCATTCTGGCGCTGAACGCCAGAAACAAGCAACATTCTGGCGCTGAACGCCAGGAATGTGCCCAGAGAAGAAAAACTGGCACTGAACGCCAGTAACAAGCATGAAACTGGCGTTCAACGCCAGAAACATGCTTTACATGGGCGTTGAACGCCCAGAATGTGTACCACACGGTGTTTAAACGCCAGAATGGTGTGCAAAGGCAATTTACATGCCTATTTGGTGCAGGGATGGAATTCCTTGACACCTCAGGATCTGTGGACCCTGCAGGATCCCCACCTACCATATTCTCACCTTACCTCCTAATCCTAGTTTTTGTGATTACTCTTCCCCATGTCACACTTCCCAACACTCTTCACCAATCACCTCAATTCCTCTTCCCAAGCACCCCCTTCACCACTCACATCTATCCACTCTTCCCCATAAACCCCACCTACCTTCAAAATTCAAAAACATTTTCCCACCCAACCCCACCCTAAATGGCCGAAACTTCACTCTCCCCTCTCCCTATAAATACCCTTCCATTCTACTTCATTTTCACACAACACAAACCCCTCTTGTCCCTCTTGGCCGAACCTACATCTCTCCCTCTCTACCAAATTCTCTTCTTCTTCTTCTTCTCTTCTTTCTTCTCTTGCTCGAGGGCGAGCAATATTTTAAGTTTGGTGCGGTAAAAGCATAAGCTTTTTGTTTTTCCATTACCATCAATGGCACCTAAGGCCGGAGAATCTTCTAGAAAAGGGAAAGGGAAGACAAAAGCTTCCACCTCCGAGTCATGGGAGATGGAAAGATTCATCTCCAAGAGCCATCAAGACCACTTCTATGATGTTGTAGCAAAGAAGAAGGTGATCCCTGAGGTCCCTTTCAAGCTCAAAAAAAATGAGTATCCGGAGATCCGACATGAGATCCGAAGAAGAGGTTGGGAAGTCCTAACCAAGCCCATGCAACAAGTTGGAATCTTAATGGTTCAAGAGTTCTATGCCAATGCATGGATCACTAGAAACCATGATCAAAGTATGAACCCGAGTCCAAAGAAATATCTCACAATGGTTCGGGGGAAATACTTAGATTTTAGTTCAGAAAATGTGAGGTTGGCGTTTCACTTGCCCATGATGCAAGGAGATGAACGCCCCTACACTAGGAGGGTCAACTTTAATCAAAGGTTGGACCAAGTCCTTATGGACATATGTGTGGAAGGAGCTCAATGGAAGAGAGACTCCAAAGGCAAGCCAGTCCAACTAAGAAGACTGGACCTCAAGCCTGTGGCTAGAGGATGGTTGGAGTTCGTTCAACGCTCCATCATTCCCACTAGCAACCGATCTGAAGTTACTGTGGATCGGGCCATCATGATTCATGGCATCATGATTGGAGAGAAAGTAGAAGTTCATGAGGCCATCTCCAATGAAATCTACAAAATAGCCGACAAGCCCTCACCCATGGCACGGCTAGCTTTTCCTCACCTTATTTGCCATCTATGTTACTCAGCTGGAGTTATCATAGAAGGAGACATCTCCATTGAAGAGGATAAGCCCATCACCAAGAAGAGGATGGAGCAAGCAAGAGAGACCCTTCACGGTTCTCAAGAGATGCATGAGGAAGCTCATCATCAAGAAATCCCTGAGATGCCTCAAGGGATGCACTTTCCTCCCAACAACTATTGGGAACAACTCAACACTTCCTTAGAAAATTTGAGCCACAATGTTGAACAACTAAGGGTGGAACATCATGAGCACTCCATCATTCTCCATGAAATAAGAGAAGATCAAAGAGCAATGAGGGAGGAGCAACAAAGGCAAGGAAGGGACATAGAAGAGCTTAAGAACATCATTGGTCCTTCAAGAAGAAGACGCCACTAAAGGTGGATTCATTCCTTGTTCTTTATTTCTTTCTGTTTTCGGTTTTTAATGTTGTGTTATTCTATGTTTTGTGTCTTTACTTCATGATCACTAGTATGTAACCATGCCTTAAAGCTATGAATAAAATCCATTAATCCTTCACCTCTCTTAAAAGAAAAATGTTTTAATTCAAAAGAACAAGAAGTACATGAATTTCGAATTTATCCTTGAATTTAGTTTAATTGATGTGGTGACAATACTTTTTGTTTTCTGAATGAATGCTTGAACAGTGCATATGTCTTTTGATCTTGTTGTTTATGAATGTTAAAATTGTTGGCTCTTGAAAGAATGATGAACAAAGAGAAATATTATTGATGATCTGAAAAATCATGAAATTGATTCTTGAAGCAAGAAAAAGCAGTGAAAAGTAAAAAGCTTGCGAAAAAAAATTGGCGAAAAAAAATAGAAAGAAAAAGAAAAAGCAAGCAGAAAAAGCCAATAGCCCTTAAAACCAAAAGGCAAGGGTAAAAAGGATCCAAGGCTTTGAGCATCAATGGATAGGAGGGCCCAAGAAAATAAAATCCAGGCCTAAGCGGCTAAACCAAGCTGTCCCTAACCATGTGCTTGTGTCATGAAGGTCCAAGTGAAAAGCTTGAGACTGAGTGGTTAAAGTCGTGATCCAAAGCAAAAAGAGTGTGCTTAAGAGCTCTGGACACCTCTAACTGGGGACTCTAGCAAAGCTGAGTCACAATCTGAAAAGGTTCACCCAGTCATGTGTCTGTGGCATTTATGTATCCGGTGGTAATACTGGAAAACAAAATGCTTAGGGCCACGGCCAAGACTCATAAGTAGCTGTGTTCAAGAATCAACATGCTTAACTAGGAAAGTCAATAACACTATCCGAAATTCTAAGTTCCTAGAGAAGCCAATCATTCGAAACTTCAAAGGAAAAAGTGAGATGCCAAAACTGTTCAGAAGCAAAAAGCTACAAGTCCCGCTCATCTAATTATAATTAATATTCATTGATATTTTGGAATTTATAGTATATTCTCTTCTTTTTATCCTAATTGATTTTCAGTTGCTTGGGGACAAGCAACAATTTAAGTTTGGTGTTGTGATGAGCGGATAATTTATACGCTTTTTGGCATTGTTTTTAGGTAGTTTTTAGTAAGTTCAAGCTACTTTTAGGGATGTTTTCATTAGTTTTTATGATAAATTCACATTTCTGGACTTTACTATGAGTTTGTGTGTTTTTCTGTGATTTCAGGTAATTTCTGGCTGAAATTGAGGGACTTGAGCAAAACTCTGAAAAAGGCTGACAAAAGGACTGCTGATGCTGTTGGAATCTGACCTCCCTGCACTCAAAATGGATTTTCTGGAGCTACAGAACTCCAAAAGGCGCACTCTCAACGGCGTTAGAAAGTAGACATCCAGAGCTTTCCAGCAATATATAATAGTCTATACTTTATTCGGAAATTGACGACGTAACTTGGCGTTGAACGCCAAGTACATGCTGCTGTCTGGAGTTAAACGCCAGAAAAACGTCATGATCCAGAGTTGAACGCCCAAAATATGTTATAACTTGGAGTTCAACTCCAAGTAAAGCCTCAGCTCGTGGATAGATCAAGCTCAGCCCAAGCATACACCAAGTGGGCCCCGGAAGTGGATTTATGCATCAATTACTTACTCATGTAAACCCTAGTAGCTAGTTCATTATAAATAGAACATTTAACTATTGTATTAGATGTCTTTTGACCACGTTACATCTTTTGATCACTTTAGATCTAAAGAGCATCTTGGGATGATTAGTTCTCAGATCATGGGGGCTGGCCATTCGGCCATGCCTGAACCTTTCACTTATGTATTTTCAACGGTGGAGTTTCTGCACACCATAGATTAAGGGTGTGGAGCTCTGCTGTACCTCAAGTTTCAATACAGTTACTATTACTTTCTATTCAATTCTCTTTTATTCTTATTCCAAGATATACGTTACACTTAACTTTGATGAATGTGATGATCCGTGACACTCATCATCATTCTCACCTATGAACGCACGTGACTGACAACCACTTCCGTTCTACTCTAGGCCGGGCGCATATCTCTTAGATTCCCCAACAGAATCTTCGTGGTATAAGCTAGATAGATGGCGGCATTCATGAGGATCCGGAAAGTCTAAACCTTGTCTATGGTATTCCGAGTAGGATTCTGGGATTGAATGACTGTGACGAGCTTCAAACTCCTGAAGGCTGGGCGTGATGACAAACGCAAAAGAATTAAGGGATTCTATTCCAACCTGATTGAGAACCGACAGATGATTAGCCGTGCTGTGACAGAGCATAGGAACGTTTTCACTGAGAGGATGGGATGTAGCCATTGACAACGGTGATGCCCTACATACAGCTTGCCATGGAAAGGAGTAAGAAGGATTGGATGAATGCAATAAGAAAGTAAAGATCCAAGAGGAGTACAGCATCTCCATATGCCTATCTGAAATTTCCACTATTGATTTACATAAGTATTTCTATCCCTTTTTATTTTATTTATCTTTATTTATCCAATCTAATCACATTTGACTTTATGAGTCCACTTAACTGGGATTTACAAGATGACCATAGCTTGCTTCATACCAACAATCTCCGTGGGATCGACCCTTACTCACGTAAGGTATTACTTGGATGACCCAGTACACTTGCTGGTTAAGTTGAATGAAGTTGTGAACCATGGTATCGGCATCATGTTTTTGGCGCCATTACCAGGGAATGAAAAGCAATGAATTTTGCAAAAATGGAATAACACATGAATAACAATTTCGTCCACCATGTACCGCCCATCAGTTTTCAAGAGGTCGATATTCAGGTTAGCTACCAGATGTGTCAGATTATAGCAAAGTAACCGACACGTGAGCTCACGACTAGTAGGAAAGGCATGCAGCATATGCATTTGAGTGACTTGTTTGGTTTTGCATTCTTAGGTTTGCGTAATTGATATTCATGCTTAACTGCTATATGTTCTGATTGTTGTAACTGTAAACTACTTGTGTTTTCCTTGTATGCATTATTTGTTTTCGCACCGGTGTTTCGAAGGATTGGAGGAAAGGCGATGAACTCAGGAGTTAAGTTAGAAATTGAGATAGGATTAAGAATCCATAGTTACCTCACCTTGTTTATGGTTTTCAATGTTAGTTTTAAGTTTGAATTTATTGTCGAAAGTTCTAGGATCGCCTTTGACTTTCCTAGAACCTTATATGTTAGTTATGTGGACACAGTTCTTATGTTGAGAACCTCTGGTTCTCATCCTGTAAATATTTTGTTGTTTTTAGATGCAAGACGTGAGGCAGCTCGCTGAGGCATACTGTGAGCTTCTAAAAGCGAAGATCTTTGTTATTTCCACTATATATGTATATATTGCTTTATCGAACCTAGAGGTTGATTTGGAGAAACAGGTTTTGTAAACTGTATTTTGGTCTCTTTTGAGATTCTTATATGTATGTACGTGTATATATGCTCTCGCCGGTCTTAACTTCGCGAGCCGAGTCAGAAGCTTTGCTATATGTATCTTGGAACTCTTCTTTTATGTATTTATGTTACTCGTATCCTATCCAGTTTACGTTTATCGCTTACATGAGTGATGTGCTTTTCTATTTAATGCTTTTGATTAACTTTGCTTCAAAAGGCTCCTAGATATAAACCCTTTTCAACTATATTATATATATGTTTTACTTTTTGAGGTCGTAGCACCTCGCCACCTTTATTTTACATCCTAGGTGTAAATCTCTGTGTGGTAGGGGGTTACATTATGGTATCCGGAAGCCGAGTTATGACTCGCAGAAATTCAGTTAGAATCATTTTTTCACAAAATTTCACAAGAATTCTAAACCTCAATTTTCACAACATTTCAATTCCAAACTTTTTTGAAACTTACCAAACCATATCAAACTAAGCCCAAACATTCCTCAACATACCAATTTTACTCCATATGACCCCAATTTCACAAATATAATCACTCTCATATAATAATTCATTTCCAACAACAACATAATCCATATCAACAACTCACACACACACACACAGATATATATATATACATCATTAACACCATCAACTTCCTCATACCAAACGACAACCAACTCAGCCATTCCACATTCAATTCAACACAATATACAACAATATACATCATCATTATCATATCCAACCATTCAAATTCAATATACATCATCATCATCATTATTATTATTATATACATCATCAATTATCTCTATCAAACACAATACCAACACCACAACCAATATAGCATCAACAACAACCTCAAACTCTCTAATCCTTATGCATATCAATCCATCACAATCAACAACAACAACAACATTTCAATCCTATCTTACGGTTAACTAGCCTAAGTTTTCACGACATATTATATTTTAGTTACGATAAATCGAAACCATACCTTGGCCAATTCTTCCCCTAAGCTCGGAACATCATAATTAGCACTGTTTCGCAAGGACCCAAGCTTTCAAAGTCACACCAAACGGATTTTCAGCTCCCTAAAGTCCAGCATCAAGTCTTCAACACCACCAATGACCACCAACATACCCCAAAACAACCCACAACTCAATCTAATACAAATAGTCATCACTAAATCAATATAGATTTCACTTAATAACAGGTTTCACATGGGTTTGAGTTGTTTCGCCTTACAAACATGAAATTGATGCAAGATTCATCAAATTCTCAATGTCACTATGCCCCTAAACATCAAAATTCAACAAAATCTCAACAGCACACTCAAATTTTCAAAAATTAAGGGCTAAAAAGCTGGGTGAGAAATTGTGACTTACCTCTTAAATTGTTCGGTGATTTTTGTAGAGCTCGACGCTGCGGTCACGTGTCTGCAAACAGTGTGGCAATCGGAGCTCTGGATTAAAAGATAATTGGATCTAAAGTTGGAACAAGGGTTTGAGCTTTTAGCTTTTGCTCTCCCTTCTTGTTTCAGCGAGCTTCATGGAAAATAAAGTGGAAGGATGGCTGAATTGAGGTTTTATAAGCAGGGCCATGGGCATGGTTCCAGACTGGTTCAACTAGTTCGGCCTGTTTGACTCAATCTTAGGCCAAATTCGTTAATATTAGTGTCAAAATTATTATTTTAATTAGCTCTATCTTATTAAACTATAAAATTCTATTTTCTAATTTTTTTGATTAATAATTAATTTATTAGCTAATTATTTACTAATTTTGTAGGTTTTACAAAAATAATTAGAATACGAATTAAATGCTAATCTTAAAGGTTTTGGCCCGAAATTGGGTCAATGGGCCAAATAAAGTGAACTGGGCCCAAGTGGACCCAAGCCCATATATATACCCTCATTTAACCAATAACTCAGGATCTTCTTTCCCATTTCCCTTGAGTTCCACGGTCAGAGAGAAGAGAGAAATGGGGAAACATAAACCCTAACTCCCCACCAATTTCAATCCACCATAACTTTCTCTCCAGAGATTGACGAGTCGTTTGCGGCCACGCAAAGCTCTTGTCGAGCTCTTCAATTTTATCCAAAAAAGTGGTAAGTAATTTGAAATTTCTTTCCCAGTTCTACCTTCTCTTTGAATTTTCATTTTTGGCTTTAGGAAATTAAGTTTTTCATGGTTTTGATGGTCTATGTATAACCTAGTGATAAACGGATATTTTATACGCTTTTTGGCATCATTTTCATATTATTTTAGTTATGTTATATTTAATTTTTATTATATTTTCCTAGGTTTTAGTGCTAAATTCATATTTTTGGATTCTACTTTAAGTTGTTGTGTTTTTTGATAATTTTAAGTGATTTCTGGTTGAAATTGAGGAGCTTTGGCAAAGTCTGATTTAGAGGCAAGGAAAGCGTAGCAGATGCTGTCAGATTCTGATCTCCATGCATATAAACGAGCATTTTTGGAGCTACAGAGGTCCAAATGAAGCGTTTGCAACAGTATTTGAAAGCTAACTTTCATAGCCTTCTAGCAATATATAATGGTCTCCAGTTTTCTTTGAAGGAGCCTGCCCATATTGTGCGTTGAACGCCAAGAAACTACCCCATTGCTAGCGTTCAACTGCCCCAAGAAGACAAGCCAGTGTTGAACGCCCAAGAACCACCCCCTTTGGGGCGTTTGATGTAAAGATTATTGTCGGTTAGGAATTTCACAAAATAATCTCGTCGATAGTATAGTTCCTAACCAACAAACAATCCTCCATCAGAGTTTAATTTTGGTTGTCACAAGTCCATCCTAATAAAAATAACCAAGAGTATTAGTCCCGGGTCGTTCTTCCTAGGAATCACAATCGAATGCTCAATTATTGGTTATGAGTTTCACGGGTTGGGTTGATAAATGGAAAGAAAATAAATGACAAGAAGATAAAACAAACAATTAAAGATAACAAATACTAAAAAGAGACATTCATGGCAAGGATTGAGAATCTAGATTTTCTATCCTTGTCATTAATCATCATACAATAATTAACAAGAGCTAATCCTATTTCGTCATCTCCAACATCGGACGAAGGTACAATGTTATCTTCAACATAGGGAGAAAGTCAAATAAGACTAGTTAATCCCAATCTATTAGTAATGTTAATGGATACAAGACTAACTAATCACTCTAGATCACCAATATAAATTGGGTATTAATGACTCAAGATTACCCAATTTCTCTTTCCAAGCCAAGATTGCTCAAAAAACTACTCTAACATCCAACCAAGTATTTTGTCGAACACTTGGAAGGCATAAAAGGAAAGCATCATAAAAGTGCAAGAATAATAAATCTAGAACTACCAATTCGAAGAAAACGATAATAACAACTCAATTAAACAAATAAAGGAACATAAAACATAAATTGCATTAAATAAAAATCAAAGTAACAAGAGTTCATCAACATAAGAAGAGGCATAAAAGAGAAATTAGCAAGGCAAACTAAGAGAATGAAGATGTAGGAACAAGAAATTGTAAAGAAAACAAGATGAAAACAAGAAATTAAGCCTAGACCTAAGAGAGATTAAACTAATTCTAACCTAATTCTAGAGAGAAGAGGAAGCTTCTCTCTCTAGAAAACTACCTAAAGCATGGTCCTAGCTAGTCTAATTGCTCCCCCTTTGTCCAATCTTGAGTTCTGCATCAAATAGCCTCAGAAATGAGTTGGATTTGGTCCTGAAAAGCTCAGAAATCGCTTTCAGCATATTCACGTTAATGAGGTCACATGACCAGTGTCACGCGTGCCCGTCGCTTGCCAAAATTCCTTTTTATGCGTACGCATGGATCACAGGTGCGCATGACCTTGAGTTCTCCAAATGCTCATTTCTTCATGAATTCTCCACTTTGCATGCTTTTCTCTTTACTTCTTCCATCCAATCCTTGCCTTATAAGCTTGAAATTACTCAACAAATATATCAAGGTATTGAATGGAATTAAATTGAATCAAAATTGGTAAATTAAAGGCCCAAAAAGCATATTTTCACTCTTAAGCACAAATTTAGGGAGAATTATAAAAGCATGCTATTTCATTGAATAAATGTGAGATAAGTTGATAAAACCACCAAATTCAACACAAGATAAACCACAAAATTGGGGTTTATCAAACCTTCCCACACTCAAACTATGCATGTCCTCATGCTAAACTCAAGAAAGAGACAAAGGGTATCAACATTTATTCAATGCAAACTATCTAAATGCAACCAATCTACATGAAATCTATTTATATGCATGTAACTACTTGGTCAAAGTAAATCAACTTCTAAGAAAGCATATATGAACATAAGGGCTAAAGGTATTAACAACCAAGTCAAATCCACAATTGAATTGAGTTATTGAAAATAGTTTACAAACTTGCAAGAAAAGAGATTATCATAGGTGAAAACATGTAATTGAGCAATCAAACCCTCACTGGATGTGTATCCGCTCTAGTCACTCAAGTGTATAGGGTTGATTCACTCAATTCTCCCTTAATCATGCTTTCTAAGATTTGTTTTTCATCTAACAATAAACAATTATTCAATGCACGCATACAAATATCATGAGGACTTATCCATAGGTTGCAATGGGGCTAGGGTCAAGGTAGGATTGTATTTGGTTAAGTGAGCATGAGATTTGAATCTTTGATTGACTTAAGCTCCCACCTAACCTACAACCTATACAATTCAAAGCAAACCTAACTACCCATTCTAAACTTTTTCACACACCCATGCATTCTCTTTAATTCACATTCCATATGCATTATTATTATTATTCTACTTTGGGGCATTTCGTCCCCTTTTATTGGTTCCTTTTTCTTTTTCTTTTCTTTTTATTTTTTTATTTATTATTTTTTTCTACATTTTTTTCTTTTGTTTTTCTCTTTTTCTATTTGATGAACTATATACAAAGGTACCAATGCATATGGTTTAAATATCTAATCATGAGTATGTACCTAATTCCCATGATTTTCAATGAAAACTCAAAATACTCTTTTACCTTAACCAATGTTCCCAAATTTGCCATACTTAAATGATACACTCACTCACTAGCCTAAGCTAATCAAAGATCCAAACAAGGGACATTTATTGTTTTTTTTCACTTAGGGGTAGTAATGTGCTAAAATTAAGAACAAAAGGGGATTAACATAGGCTTAAAGTTGGCTAACAATGGTAGATAAAAGGTAAGGCCATTTGGGTAAGTGAGCTATTTGAAACGAAGGCCTAAATCATATAAATGCATTCAAACACAAAAGAATGGACATAAAGAATCAAACAAATCAAAGATTGTAATCATAGAAAGAGAATAATACTCACAAGAATGAAAATAGTGGTTATATGATGTAACCACACAATTAGGCTCAAAACTCACGAGGTTGTGTGTTCTTTACTCAAAAACATATTCCACAATATATAATTCAAGCAAGTTTAACGAAACTTTTTTTTACTCAAATCAATTGGGGTGCCCTATAGGTAAATTTCTTGAAAAATTTCATTATTTTGACTAAGCTTATTATATATATATGAAAACTAAGGAGATGCAACTAAAAATTATATATGACCTGAAAATAACAGAAAAAATGAAATATGAAAGTGTTGGGATTAGAAATTTGTCACCCAAAAATGCCGATTGGTCGGACGACCTCCCCACACTTAAAGTTTGCACCGTCCTCGGTGCATTCAAAGATGAGCAAGGGGGCACGGCGACTATACGGATTGCCACCTTCAACTGGTGGGTCAACCGGCTGCTGCGTGTTCTTTCTATCCACTTCAATTTTTTCTTATGACGAAGCATCCTGAAAGATAGAAAACAGGAGAGTAAGGCAAGTAAATGCAAAAGCAAAGAAGCATATATCATTGGAATGAGGTGATGATCACTAAAACAAAGTGAGAGAATAATATGTGACATGGATGAAAACAAGTGTGTGAATTATAAAGTGGGTGCCGTTTGGAAAACACACATTAGCATAGAGAGCGATGTCACAATTACATGAAAGAAGCATGCACTTCACTCATTCTAGTGTCTTTGAGATACTTCAAAGAAAACTTGTAGGTTAAGACAACCAAACAAGCAATGAAGAAGCATTAAAGCATTCAAGCAAGAATTAAGCAATTGTGAAATGGATGATGAATAGACATTGATTGATGTGCAAGAAAATTTAATGAACAAAGGAACAATTAAACTTACACATCAATCAATGACACACTTTGAATTTTTCTTGCATCACCTAGTCGACATAAAGTGGGAAACATGGTTGCTATGTAATTTAGGAAAAGAGGAATATAAGATGAGATCAATTACATAGCAAGCATGGTCCACAAAGCTTGAGAGTTTTAAAAGATGTCTTTAGGTAATCTTGCAAGCATTAAGGTAAATCACATGGTGGCCAAATCACATTGTGGCCAAATCATGCAATTAAAAAAAATTAAAAAGCTTGAAGGCAATTCTCATGCACTTGGTATTCACAATTGTTCAACATGGAAACTCAAAACCAAGTAACAAAATATAACCTCAACAATGAAATCCAACAATGCGTAATAGCAACAATGATGCTAAAGTAGCATCTTATAAGTAATCAGCAGCAATAAAATGCATAACATCCTAAATGCATAACATCCTACAAGAATTTGCCTAGTCAAAGGACAGAATTCAAATCACATGGTGGCCAAATGATGCAATTAAAAAAAATTTAAAAAGCTTGAAGGCAATTCTCATGCACTTGGTATTCACAATTGTTCAACATGGAAACTCAAAACCAAGTAACAAAATATAACCTCAACAATGAAATCCAACAATGCGTAATAGCAACAATGATACTAAAGTAGCATCTTATAAGTAATCAGCAGCAATAAACAGTAAACAAGATTAATAATCCAACACATGTACACCAAACACAGAAAACTAAACAAACAAACTAACTAACTAACTAACTAAAAGAAATGGTGATAGATGGTGATTGGTAGTGTTGGATGATGGTTGAAGTAGGGAAAGGGAAGAGGTGAAGGGAAAAGAGGAAAAGAAATAGAGAGAATAGAAGAAATAAAGTGGGTGAAACAGCGCAGGGGGTCACGCGTACGCGTCAGGTCACGCGTACGCGTGCATGGTAGCAATGGGATGCGACGCATACGCATCGTCGATGTAGACGCGTGATAGTGCAGAGAGAGATAGATGACGCGTACGCGTGGGTCAAAATTGTGCTAGACGCACAATTTCAGAATACTACGCGCATAACTCTCTGGTTTTTGTATTGCGCCTGAAAAAAATTAGGGTTCACATGTACGCGTAGGTGACGCGTACGCGTGGCTGGGTGCTCTATTTTTCAAAATTTTCTAAGTTCTAGCACCAAACCAAGCATTCCAAACATCTAAATAGCTACCAAAACACCATCAAACCTTATTTAACATACTAGATGACGAGCGGATATTTTATACGCCTTTCGCCATTGTTTTCATATAGTTTTTAGTATGTTTTATTTATATTTTATTAAGTTTTCATAGGTTTTAATGAAAAATTCATATTTTTGGATTCTACTTTGAGTTTCTGTGTTTTATGGTAATTTCAGGTATTTTCTGGCTGAAATTGAGGAGCTTGACCAAAAGTTTGATTTAGAAGCAGAGAAAGGATTGCAGATGCTGTCAGGATTTGACCTCCGTGCACTCGAAAGAGCTCTTTTGGAGCTACAAAAGTCCAAATGATGCGTTCTTAACAGTTATGGAAAGCTAACATCCAGAGCTTACCAGAAATATATAATACTTTATACTTTTCTTCAAAATTGAAGGCCCAAAACTGGTGTTCAACGCCAGCCACCAGCCCCATTCCTGGCGTCTAGCGCCCAAAAAGGAGTAACCAGTGTCCAATGCCCAAAAAGGTGCCCCTAGCCAGTGTTCAATGCCCTAGAGCCCTACAGCATGTGGAGACCACTCAAGCTCAGTCCAAACACTCACTAAGTGGGCCCAGGAAGTGGATTTTTACACTACAAGCCTAAGCCTATCTTATTTCTGTAAACCCTAGTTATTAAATTAGTATTTAAAGTAGAAGATCACCCTCGTTTTAGGATCTTCGACCAACTCTTGCCCACTTTTATGTTTCCTTTATATTTTTCTATCAGCATGAGTCACTAAACCTCCTTGGTTAAGGTTAGGTGCTCTGCTAAGTTTTATGGACTAATAAAAGTATTTTTGTTCTATCTCAATTCATCTTTGATTCTCCATTCTAAGATGTATCTTTGTTCTTCAACCTTATGAATGAGTTGAACAGGCACAAGGTTATCTCTATTCTACATGGGTTCAGCAAGCGTCTTTCATCGGATATCAATGAACCACTAGCTTGATTATACATCTCTTAGATGACTAATCCACATCTTCGTTGGGGACTTCTCATGACATCAGTTCATCCGAGGTATTGGGATATTAGAGTCTTTGTGGTAGAGACTAGAACCAAAGGCACAGCATTCTCTAATTTGGAAGATTCGACCTTGTCTGTGGCATTTTGAGTAGGATCATCACGGAGAATGAACTGCAGGAGCTTCACCCTCATTCAGACTAGATGCGCACTAACCCTGGTGTTCAGCCTAGAGGAGAATTGGTGATCTCTCAAGAAAGGCGTTGATCACATACAGCCTGCCATAGAAGGAATCATTTTCAGTTGGAGTAGACGGTGAGACTAGATTAATCCAAAAGAACAAAGCACCTCTGAAGCCTTAACCATCTTCTTATCATTAGATTCAAAACTGATAAACCCCATTTTTAGGGTTTATCCTGTGCTTAATCTAGTGGATTTTATCCATTATTCTCACACTTATTCATACAATTCGCATGTTTTATGTTTTCCTTCCTGATTTTGTGCTATGATTGAAAACATGCTTCTTTGGCCTTAAATTTGCTATGTTTAAATCCCCGCTTATTACCATTCGATGCCGTGATATGTGTGTTAAGTGTTTCAGGCTTTATAGGGCAGGAATGGCTTAGAGAATGGAGAGGAAGCTTGCAAAAATGGAAGGATCAAAAGAAACCAAGGAGATGACCAGTGAACACCGATGCGGACGCATGGCTCACGCGACCGCGCGAAATGGAGAAAATCGCAGTGACACGTTCGCGTGCCTGACGCGAACGCGTGGATTAGAATCTGCACGAATGACGCGAACGCGTGGACGATGCGTACGCGTGGCAAGGAAAATGTTGAATGACGCGCACTCGTGGATGACGCGTACGCGTGACATGCGTGATCTGCAGAATTAACAGAAATCGCTGGAAGCAATTTCTGGGCTGTTTTTGACCCAGTTTTCGGCCTAGAAAACACAGATTAGAGGCTATAAAGTGGGAGAATGCATCCATTCAAAAATACAACTTTCATATACACAATTTTAGGTTTTAGATGTAGTTTTCTGGAGAGAGAGGCTCTCTCCTCTCTCTTAAGATATAGGATTTAGGATTTCTATTAGTTTTAGGCTATTTCTTCTTCATTCCAGGTTCAATGTTCCTTTACTTTGGTTTCTCTTCTATTTTTATTTATTCTATTAGTTTGATTTATGAATTCTCATGTTTAATTTGATTTCTCTATTTAATGCAATTTGAGGTATTTCATATTTATGATTTTAATTTAGCTTTTTACATTCTTAGCTTGTGTTGAGTAATTGGAGACACTTGAGATATCAAACTCCTTGTTGATTGAAAATTGAAATTCTTTGCTGATTGATTTGGATTCCCCTAACTCTAAGTCTTTTCTTAGGAATTGACTAGGACCTGAGGAATCAAATTGATTTATCCACTTAACATACCTTCATAGTTAGAGGTTGACCAAGTGGGAGCAAAAGCTAATTCTCATCACAATTGATAAGGATAACTAGGATAGGACTTCCAATTCTCATACCTTGCTAAGAGTTTTTATTGTTATTATTCTATGTTCTTAAAAATTTACTCTTCTTATTTCTCATCCCCAAAACCCCAATTTACACAACTCATAACCAATAATAAGAATACTTTCCTGCAATTCCTTGAGAGACGACCCGAGGTTTAAATACTTCGGTTATAAATTTTATTGGGTTTTGTTACTTGTGACAACCAAACTTTTATAAGAAAGGATTCTTTGCTGGTTTAGAAGTTATACTTACAACGCGGTTATATTTCTATGAAATTCTTTACTAGCAAGAATTCGATCATCAAAATGGCACCGTTATGAACCATATACAGAGCCACCACCTCAATGTTCACCATCTCCATGCCCTTACCAAGAAGAACCACCTTCCTACCATGCACCCTTTCTCCAAAATAATGAACCCTCCTATCCACCCAAACCTCCATGGAGAACACAATTACCTCTCTCATTGGTCTCACCTCTAAACTCCAAAATCTTATATCCCGCATGGACCAACCCTCTACCTCGAATACTCAATCTTCAAGCTCTAGTGCACTTCCTTTTCAACCACAGAATGATCTCTCCATCCTATTACCACCATCCATGGAAGAGCACCCACATCCATCAATTCAAGAGCAACACGATCCAAATTATGCTGTTGACATAGAACAAGAAAGAAAGGATTATCTTAGAGATGCAATGGATCGGTTGTACGCAGCCTTATTTCCAGAGAAGCAAGAGGAGACCCAAAAGGTAGAGATAGTGAAGACCCTTGAAGATGAAGGAGTAGATAAAGGGAGTTGTCATGTAAAGGTAATCATCAAGGAGGAGTACGATTTTATGCTAAAGCAACTGGACAAATCTGCAATAGTTGAAGAGGAAGTGGTTGAAGACTTAGGAGATGCGGAACCTCCATGGGAAAGTCAAGGCATAGAGCCTCCTTCCAAGACGGTTGCATTTGATGTTGAGGAGGGTGTACAACCTCCAAGGCATATCATAGTTAAAGACTTGGAAGAGGTTGATCAAGAGATGGAGATTCAAGAAGAAGAAGCACAACCTCTCATGCCCTTGGTAAGTGATAAAGAAGAGATTGATTTGGAAGAAAGCTACCAAGAGGAAGAGATTGAAATTGAAGAAGCTTTCAAAGAGGTGGAAGTTATCAAGGAAGAGCACAAGGGAACAGAGCATGAAACCACCTAGCCAAAGCTGTTGGAGACCTTCCCCCCAAAGCCATTACCATCCAACACAACATTCAATTGGGTAAAATTATTATCCTTAACCTTTACTTTTCCCTTTGAATATGGGCTACTAGAGACAGATGGTCAACTTAGAGCTCTTTGTGGCATTAAGAGTAAGAGGAAGATGGTTAGTGGTTGGAGTTGTCATGCAAGGTTCAACATGGTTATGTGCTCAAAGTTTAAACGCAACGGTTAGTGTAAAGCTCAATTTATTGGGTCTAGGATGTTGTTTGGCCGCTTCAGTGAGAATTCAGACTGCTTGCCACCCGTATGGAACAACATTGCTAAACAAGAATACGGGTGCAAAAGCAAGATTTGGGACCCCGGAATTCAGTCTAGCAATCAACACTCTTAGGCCCTTGTCACCTGCTTTGACTTGCTTGAAGGCTTTATGCGCCTAGTTTGGGATCCCGGAGGCTATTGGAATTACAAACACTGGTGGGGATTCCTGGATGAGTTCAAGCACAAGCCACCATGACAAAGGACTCACCAAATGTCCAACTTAAGGACTTTAACTAAAAGTGCTAGGTGGGAGACAACCCACCATGGTATATTCTTTCCTTTTTTGTTCTTAGTTTTATTTTATTTTATTTTTATTCATGTTCATTCATAATCTCTGCATAGTCATCTGCATTCTGCATTTTGCATTCTGCATTTTGCATTCTGCATATAAAAAAAACAAAAAAAAATTCGCACACGACACGTCAGTGTCACTGACGCATCTGCTTCAAAGGAGAATTAGCGAAAAAGGAGATTTGAACAGAAAGTCACGCGGGAGCATGGCTGGAAGTGCGCCTTTGGCACCAACACATGCACGCGAACGCGTCCCTGACGCATCCGCGTTGTTTGCAAATCCAGCCCTCCACGCGTGCGTGTTGCCCACGCGCACGCGTGACCCTGCGAAATCAACGTAAAGGGGTGCATGGCAGAGAGTTAGGCTGGAATGGGGCTGGAATGGGGTTAGAACCATAAAGCCCCATCGCGTGAACGCGTACCTCACGCATCCACGTCAATTTGGAAGTAAGGCCATCCATGTGTGTGCGTCACCCACGCGCACGCGTCACCCTAAATTTTGGCAAATAGGCGTTTGAGACCGAGAGTTGCGCGAGCACGCGGTTGCTCTCGCGCCACTAGCGCAAATCAAGTCACGCGTCCGCGTCACTTGAAGATTTTGGAAATTACACGAATGTGTGACCCACGCGTCCACGTCATATGCAACACACAGTTTTACTACATCAGTGCCAGATATCTTATCTTTTCCCCAATCCTATTTCTCTCTTCTCCCTTTTTAATTCTCTCTTATTCCTTCTTTCTTACTTATCCTTTCTTACTTTCTACTTCTTTATCTCTTTAACTTCTCATCCTTCTTCACTCTCATTCTATTTTACTTAATTTATTTGCATACTTTCATTCATTGCATTTTAATTTTGTGCATATTCTTATTTTCTTCTCTAAGTTGTTATTTTACCATTGGTGTTAAATGTTCTTATTCCACTGTTGTATCTTTTCTGGTACTATTTTGATGCTTAGTGACTTGTATTACACTGTTGGATGATATTAATTATATGTCGATGCCATTCTTTTATGATACCTGTATTCCTTTTGCATTGACATGAATTTATATTGTCTTTCACTATCTTTTCTTTCCTTCTTATTTCTTTCTTCCTCCTTTCTTACTTTCTTTTTCTTTTCCATTGGTGTTAAAATTCTCTTCTTCAACTATTGCATCTTTTCTTGAATTAATCTGGTGCTTCATGACTTGTTTTATTCTGATTGGGTATTATTATTCATAAATCAATGCTAATTTTTATAATACTGATATTCCTTTTGCATTGATACGCACTTACACTATCTTGCATTACCCACACTCTCTTCCACTTTGTTGCACTTTTTGCACTATTGATATGCCATTTGCTCTTACTATTTTCTCACTTGCATGTTGTAGCTACCATGTAATTGAGACCCTTATTATTTGGCATTAAGACCCATATTTTATTTATGTTCTTATCTTTATTTTTGGGTTACTTTCCTTCCTTTTTCTCTTCTTTCAGGATGGCCACCACGAAGAGAGAGAAAAAGCTTCTTAATGGGGAGACAAACAAGTCAATCTGCACAATCTATAGAGAAAGGCATCAGTTGGAGCAGCCCGTCCACTTGTACATCTTAGCATGCACCGAGGACGGTGCAATCTTTAAGTGTGGGGAGGTCAATACCGATCTCCACGAGTTAGTTATTCTCTTTTCAACACCAATATTTTATTTTTCTTGTTTGTTCATTGTTGCATTGCATAATAGATTGCATGTGTAGTTGATTGTTTGCATTTAAATACTACTTGGTTGAAATATAATAAGTTTCTTCTAAAAGACCCTATTTTTTTGAAAAATTTCACTAATTTAAAATAAAAAAATTTTTGTGTTAAATTTGTTTGAAGTTGTATTTGGAACATAGTTTTTGAGCCAAAGAACACACAACATGTGAGATTTTGAGCTTAATTGCATGGTTACATTATTTAACCATAATATTTTATTCTTGTGTGTTTTCTTCTCTATAATTGCAATCTTTACTTTGTTTCAGTCTATATGTCCATAGTTTAGTATATTTACATGCTTGCATATGATTGAGGCCATATTTGATTATTAACTCACTTATCCCAAATAAAGCCTACCCTTTTATGTCACCCTTGTCAGCCACCTTGAGCTTTTTAATCCCCTTTTATTTTATAACCACATTACTAGCCTTAAGCAGAAAAACAAAATAAAAATCCCAAGTTGAATCCTTGGTTAGCTTAAGATAGATATTGTGTAAAATTTAAGTGTGGGAAATTTTATGGGAACATAGGATGATAGAAAAAAAGTAGGGAATTAAATTAAATAAGTTATTTGAAAATTTGGGAAGCATGCTCATATGAAATCAAAATAATTAAATTACCATGTGCATTGACAAAAAAAATTATTATTAAGTAATTAAATAAGGGGATACAATATATATATATATATATATATATATATATATATATATATATATATCCCAAATGCAAAATAAAAAGAATCAATGCACATGGGACAAAATTCAAAAATAAGTTTGATACATGAGCATGTAATACAAAAGTGGAAAAATTTGGGTAGCTAGGTAAAGCATTTTAAATTGTATAAAGTATGTATATGTTAGGTGAGATCTTAGACTAATCAAGGATTCACTTTGTTAGCTCACTTAGCCTTATATACATCCTCACCTTTACCTCAGCCCCATTACAACCTTGAAAAGACCTCATAATGTTTGCATTGGTATACTAAATATTTGTTGTTTGGTTAGCTGAAGAACAAAGTTTAGAAAGCATGATTAGAAAAGATTAGAGTGAAGTACCCTATACACTTGAGAAACTAGAGTGATATACACTACCAGTGAGGGTTCAATGCTTGATTCTATGTTCCCTGCTTTCATGAGCTATCTTCTTACAAGTTTACTTGTCTTTTATTGTGTAATTTGAATTAATGGAATTTGATTCATATTTGTCTTGAAGAACTTGTTTACTTTTAACCAAGTAGGTAGAAATATTTTGCGTATAGTTGCATTCACATAGATAGGTTGCATTGCATACTCTCTATCATTCCTATTCACTCCTTTATAGCTTCTCTTGAGCTTAGCATGAGGACATGCTAATGTTTAAGTGTGGGGAGGTTGATAAACCACTATTTTATGGTTTATCTTGTGCTCAATTGAGTGGTTTTTATCAAGCCTTTGCCCACTTATTCATATGATTGCATGGTTTTACATTCTCCTTCCCGATTTTGTACTATGATTGAAAACATGCTTCTTTGGCTTTTATTTTCTTTTATTTAATCCTCTCTTATTACCATTAGATGCCTTGATATGTGTGTTAAGTGATTTCAGGGATTACAGGGTAGGAATGGCTTAGAGGATGGAGAGGAAGCATGCAAAAGTAGAAGGAATACAAGAAGTTGAAGAAATTGCTAAGCTATCCAACCTGACCTCTTCGCACTCAAACGGTCATAACTTGAGCTACAGAGGTCTAAATGATGCGGTTCCAATTGTGTTAGAAAGCTAACGTCCGAGGCTTCGATTTGATATATAATTTGCCATAGTGGACATACAGCTAGGCGACGCAAACGCGTGCTCTACGCAGATGCATCGCATCTGCGAATGTCAATCCACACAAACGCGTGGACGACGCCTCCGCGTTACTTTGCCGCGACCTGTACGAACCAGATTTTGTAATTAGCAATTTCTGGGCTATTTTTGACCCAGTTCTCGGCCCAGAAAACACATATTAGAGGCTATAAAGTGGGAGAATACTTCATACATCAAACATGCTTTCATAATTCACTTTTCACAATTTAGATGTAGTTTTTAGAGAGACAGGCTCTCTCCTCTCTCTTAGGATTTAGGATTAAGATTTTTAGAAATTATGATTTATTTCCTCTTCATCACAGGTTCAATATTCCTTTATTTTGACTTCTCTTCTACTTTGAGATACTTTAATGCTTTTATTTGTATTTGACTTATGTTGCCCAATTGGCTTATGAACTTTTCCATGTTAGATTTGACTGCTTTTTATTAATGCAATTGAGGTATTTTCAGATCTATGATTTGTTTCTTTTATTTATGATATAAATAATTTAGATTTTTCTACCTTTTGGCTCTGGTTGATTAATTGGTGACTCTTGAGTTATCAAACTCATTGTTGACTGAAAATTGGAATTCTTCAAGAATTAATTCGAGTTCCACTAACTCTAGCCTTTCCCAAGGAAAGACTAGGACTTGCGGAATTAAAATTAATTCATCCACTTAACTTACCTTCATAGTTAGAGGTTGACTTAGTGGGAGAAAAATCCAATTCTCATCACAATTGATAAGGATAACTGGGATAGGACTTCCAGTTTTCAAACCTTGCCAAGAGCTTTACTAGTTATTATTTTGACGACTTGTTATTTTACATTACTTGTTCAACCCTTTTGAAAACCCCAAAATATACCTTTGCATAACCAATAATAAGAACATACCTCCCTGTAATTCCTTGAGAAGACAACCCGAGGTTTAAATACTTCGGTTATCAATTTTAAAGGGGTTTGTTACTTGTGACAACCAAAACGTTTGTAAGAAGGGACTTTTGTTGGTTTAGAAGCTATACTTGCAACAGAAATTTATTCTAAATTCTAGACCATGCAAAAGTTCTCTCTTCATTTGCCTACGCTCTCATACTAACATCTTGACGACTTCGTCCATACTTCCAAGCTCACACTATTAGGATTCGGACCAACCAGCCCATAAAAGGGATATTACAATAAACAGACCTGGCGGGCAGAATCTTGCAATGGGCAGTCGAGTTGTCCGAATTCGATCTTCAATACGAAGCTCGGACAACCATCAAATCATAATACCTGGCCGACTTCATTGCAGAATTTACAGACACACCGGAAATCCCTACAGAATGGAATCTCTACGTGGACGGTTCCTCAAATAAAACTGGAAGCAGCGCGGGTGTGATAATTGAAAGCGACCAAGGAACCCAAATCGAACTCTCCCTCAAATTCAGGTTCCCTGCCTCGAACTACCAAGTGGAATATGAGGCACTACTAGCTGGTTTGAAGCTGGCTAGGGAGGTTGGAGCTCAAAAGCTTATCATTTTCAGCGACTCACAAGTAGTCACTTCACAAATAGCAGGAAGCTACCAAGCCAAAGATCCCACCATACTTGGACAAAACCAAGGAACAGCTCGGACAACTCGGAGAATATGAGGTCTGTCACATACACCGAGAACAGAATGCCCGAGCTGACACACTCTCAAACTGGCCAGCACCAAACCAAGGAGCAACAATAGAAGCTTCATCTAAGAAATTCTGCAGAACTCATCAATCTCGAAAGAAGAAAAAGTCCTAGCCATAATAGGTCAGGATCAAGGATGGATGACTCCTATAATTAATTACCTCAAAACAGAAATACTCCCCACAGAGGAAAATGAGGCAAAGAGGTTAAAACGGGAGGCATAATACTACACTATCATAAACAACACTCTACACAAAAGAGGGATTTCAAAACCATTGTTAAAATGTGTGCCGACTTCCAACACAAAGGAGGTTCTAGAAGAAATACACAGTGGCATTTGTGGCAATCATCTCGAAGCGCAAGCACTTACCAAAAAAGTACTCCGGGCAAGATTTTATTGGCCAACTCTACAAAAGGAAGCCACAGAGTTCGTAAAGACATGCCCCCCATGTCAGAAACATGCCAACTTTCACATCACCCTACCAGAAGAACTCATCAGTGTGACCTCACCTTGGCCATTCGCAAAATGGGGACTCGACCTTCTTGGACCCTTCCCTCAAGGATCGGGACAAGTTAAATTTCTCATAGTAGGAGTAGACTATTTCACAAAGTGGATCGAGGCAGAACTCCTAACTAGTGCCACTGCTCAAAGAAGTCAAAAATTTCTATATAGGAACATTGTCACAAGGTTCGGGGTTCCATACTCCATTACCACAGACAATAGTACCCAATTCACATATGCAGGCTTTAGAAAGTTGGTGGCCGACTTGAACATAAAACAATAATTCACTTCCGTAGAGCATCCCCAAGCCAATGGACAAGCCGAAGCTACCAACAAAGTCATATTGGCTGGGCTGAAACGGAGATTACAGGACGCAAAGGGAGCCTGGGCTGAGGAGCTCCCACAAGTCCTATGGGCATATCGAACAACGCCACATTCCACCACAAAGGAATCACCCTTCCGATTAGCATACGGGATAGAGGCAATGATCCCAGTAGAGATTGAAGAAGGGTCGCCTAGAGTGATCCACTATAGTGAAGAAGCCAAATCCCAACTTCAAAGGGAAGAACTCGACCTACTTCCGAAATTCCGAGAAAGAGCTCGGACTAGGGAAAAAGCATTAAAACGTCAAATGGCTTCGAGATACAATCAAAAGGTAGTACAGCGAGTTTTTGCTGAGAACGACCTCATCCTAATCCGAAATGATATCGGAACAACCCGACCTGGAGAAGGAAAGCTGGCAGTAAACTAGAAAGGACCCTACCGAGGCATAGAAGTACTGGGAAAGGGCTACTATAGACTATTCGAACTCGATGGGCGAGAGCTTCCTAGGTCATGGCACGCCTGCAACTTAAGAAGGTACTACAGTTAGGGATGATAAAAGATCTTAGGATAAGGCGCACTCTTTTTCCTGAAAAGGTTTTTTAATTAGGCGCCAAGCCAAGACCTACAAATCTCCCGATTTAGAAGATAAAACTCACGCATGTATATATTTGCAATTTCTTTTGAATAAAATTTGTTTAGATCTTCTACAAATCCTCAAGCCGCATTAATATGAAACATTCATCGTCCGATTATAAAGCTACAGATCGGCAGAAAGTGAAAATCAAATTCACTACCCGATCACGATAAAGACCAACAGAGATGAAAACCAAATTCATTAAAAGGTCGACCAAACGAGGATTAAACCCAATTTCTACAAAATCGGCAAAGATGAAAACAGAATAATACAAGAAGTTATCGAAAGTGATCCATAGAAAGGACCTGACGAGGTCTTAATAAAATGGATTGCTAAAAAATAACTTAAAGACTGGCCGACGTAAAGAAGTCAGACCAGTTGCAATAACCAAAGTTATAAGTAAATCCCTAGAAAGAGGTCTTGCCAGCCCTATAAAAGAGGATTACTATAACTTAGAAGGGCTCGACATGATAAAGTCGGCCCAAAACATAAAAGTTATAAAAGTAATCCCTGAAAGAGACCTGAACAAGGTCCAAGAAAGAGGATTACTATAACTTAGAAGGGCATGACATGATGAAGTCGGTCCAAAACACAAAAGTTATAAAAGTAATCCCTGAAAGAGACCGGAACAAGGTCCAAGAAAGAGGATTACAAAAATAACTTAGAAGAGCCCGACAAGATGAATTCGGCCCAAAACACAAAAGTTATAAAAGTAATCCCTGAAAGAGACCGGAACAAGGTCCAAGAAAGAGGATTACAAAAATAACTTAGAAGAGCCCGACATGATGAAGTCGGCCCAAAACACAAAAGTTATAAAAGTAATTCCTGAAAGAGACCGGAACAAGGTCCAAGAAAGAGGATTACAAAAATAACTTAGAAGAGCCCGACATGATGAAGTCGGCCCAAAACACAAAAGTTATAAAAGTAATCCCTGAAAGAGACCGGAACAAGGTCCAAGAAAGATGATTACAAAAATAACATAGAAGAGCCCGACATGATGAAGTCGGCCTAAAACACAAAAGTTATAAAAGTAATCCCTGAAAGAGACCGGAACAAGGTCCAAGAAAGAGGATTACAAAAATAACTTAGAAGAGCCCAACATGATGAAGTCAGCCCAAAACACAAGGTTACAAAAGTAATCCCCGAAAGAGACCTAAACAAAGGTCCAAAAAAGAGGATTACTAACAACGACCTGGACAAAACCAACATGACAGAATCGACCTCTCAAAAACCTTAAGAGACATAAACAAGGTCCAAACAATACAAATTACTGAAAATAACGTCAGTCAAAGGCTCGAGGGAATCAAGCCAATCCAAAGAGGTCAGACAACGAAAGTTCCAACACTCCCAAAACCTAGAAAGGTACCAAAATGAGTGCAGACAGATATGTTACAAAAAACACAAGTTATAATAATAACAAACTCAAAGGGCTATCAAAACTAGCCCCAAGAGCTTGGAAATTACTTTGTTTTTCAAGATAAAAGTTGCTAAACAAGCAACTAGGAATGTAGCAAAAGTCAATACCACCATTTACAAAATATAAAAAGTTCAAAAAAGCCCACAAGCCGGGCTGTCCATACAAACATCTAGAAAATTCGTTAAGGATCCAAAGGCTTCTCGCTAGCATCAACAGGAGGTGAGGGAGGGCAAGTCTGAAGAGGCACAGCATCCACTGTCCCATCATTCCGGTTTAAGATTTGACAATCAGGTTCCAACTCGGAATGACCGACTTCAGGAACTGAAGAAGTCGGCACCAGAGGGGCTTTAGTAGCAGGCACAGAGGGAGGTTCAACATCATCATCTTCGTCAGGGACAATCTTGCCATCCTTCACAACATTGTCCAGGCTGAAGAGAGTAAGGTCGACCTCGGGGGTAAGAACCCGAACCTGCTCCTTCAGGTTCTCATAAGCAGTAGTTACGCTGTCCACAAGGTGACCCTGGAGATCGGCATAATCAGCCCGGGCCGACTGCAACTCCCCCTGAGACGCATTACTTCCCTGTAGGTCGTGACATAGCTATCCTTGTGCCTCAACGCTGTGTCTTCAGCCAACTGCACAGAAGCCGCCAAGGCAACGGAACTAGCCTTTTCTCTCTCCAACTCCTTCTCTAACTTGGTCACTTTTACTTGGAGCTCCTCCTTCAAACCTTTCATTCTGTCAAACTCCCGCTTAGCCTCCTCTATAAAGGCCTTGGTAGCATGAAGGGGAAGATTTTGGGCAGTTCGGTACAGGGCAGCTCCCATATGTGCCATCTTGATGCTACTCTGAGTTATAAAATCTAAGTGATGATGGAGAGAAACATCATCCATAGAGAGGGCACCATAAGGACCGATCTGCTGGTCGACAAATCCAATAGTGTCAAAATCAGGTGCATCCAGATTGAAGGGTTCAATGGTCTGAGGTCTTTTGGAAGGAGGAACGGCCATAGAAGAAGCCACAGCAGCAGTAGAAGACTGTGGAGGATCCATTAAACGAACTCGAGGAGTAGGGATCATTCTCCTCGGGCCAGGAGAGCTCGGCACAGACGGCTTCAACGAGACCTGAGAGGACCCTTCCCCATCCGCCCGAGTCGAAATGTTCTGAGCTGCAGTAGCTTTTCTCACCTTTTTGAAACCCTTCATCGCATCATTATTCTTGGCCATCTCTTAAAAATGAAAACCAATAGTTTTACAAACCAGGAAAGAAGGAGAAAGCAAAGTAAAAACAAGAAACAAAATATATCAAGTAATACCCAAAGCAGTTCGAACAAGGGATGGGTCCCCCAAAGATTTTTTAGTATCCAGATGAGGAGGTTCTCCCCAAATATCCTCCAAGACATTCACAAAGGCCTGCTCGACCTCGTCCAACATTTCCCAAGTATACCGGGATACCACTACATTCCTTTGCCACTCTAAAGGAAAGCGGGGTTCGTTATTTTCGTCCGGAAAGAAAGGCTGGGCTCCTTCAACAGCCCAGACCTTAAAGAAGTAATTCTTAAAATCCCGGAAAGACTCGTCATACATAGAAAAAATCTTATGCCCCTGGGCAGACCTAAATGAAATCCAAGAAGCCTTCCTCTTGGTAGTCCCAGGCTTGGTCAACACGAAAAGATACAAAAAAAGAGTTTGAGAAGGTGTAACAGCAAATTCTTGACAAACCAGCTGAAAAATCTTGATGAAGCCCCAAGAATTCGGATGAAGCTGAGAGGGGGCTACATTACAGGACCATAACAGGTCAGTTTCAAAAGAAGTAAAAGGAAAGGTGATGTTCATTTGGCTGAAAAAGAAGTCATAGGCATAGAAAAAGGGATGCCCCCCTGAGTCATGATAGGGAAGCAAACTCGATCATCAGAATCAGGTGCCACTAACTCATAATTGTTCTCCTGATCCTCACTGCTACAAATACGGTGATGTCTTCTAAGCGCTACACAAAATTCAGAATTGGCTAAAAAAACACACAGCAACACAAGGGAGTCCAGCCGATCGGACATCCCCTCAGGAACCTTAGAAGACGCCTCGACAATATTTTTACGAGAAGACATGGCCAACTAGTCCTACAAACAAGAAAAGAAGATTGGATTACTAAAAACATCTCGGACGAAATCAAAACAACTCGGGCAACACAATCCAACGCAGTACAGGCAACAAAAGGAAACCCTAGGACCCACACCAAAAGATCCAGGGGCATCCTTTGGAGGCAGTTAACAGAACAAGGACTCAGGAAAACCCACAAGACCAACATCCCAACAAAAAACTCTCAGCAAAGACAAAGAACAGCCCTCTCTCAAAAGCGACATCCCGAGAAGAAAAGAAAGATATTACCCCAAAAAGCTACAAATCAAATAAAGTCATCAAAATAACTACCTTCCAAATTCACAGTCTCAGCTTATCAGCAAACGAAACTACCAAGCAGCAAAACGTATCGAGAAGAAGTCATCAAAGACGCCACCTTTTTCATAGAAATAAACCCCCCCCCCCAAACAGGAAAATGACACAAAATCAAAACGAGCCATCAAAAAATCGTTACTTTCTACAAAGGTTCGTCAGCAAAGTTACTATTCATACCCAAAGTCATCACAGTTACCAACATGGCGAAAAGACATCAAAGGAACAATCTTTCCAGGAAAGCAAAGGCCTTAGTGACAACATGCATCACAGCAAACTCAAACTTTACCAAAAATCGGATCAAAGCAACGAAGGAAGTAAAAAAGCGGAAAGAAGAACCAACCTGGAAAAAGCAGAAAGCTTCGACGAAGTTAAAGGTAGAAGATGGAACCAGGAGTCACCCTTTCACAGTAAGGAAAGCACTGATAATCGCCAAGCAACATCACAGGAGGAAATGCGGAAACTGCAAACTTCAGAAAACAGAAAGAGAGAAAGAAAAGGAAAGTTACGGAGAAGAGAAACCGTTTTTTAAGCGTGAAATTCAAAAATAGAGAGGCTAAGAGAAACGGGGCAATTAAAAACCAATTAATAAGGGTATTAAACCTTTGCGCATTCCCAAGGCTACAAGCGCTAAATACAAGAATGCGCGCTTTAAAGAAGAAGCAAAAGAAAAACGTTCCATATTTAAAAAGGAGAACCCTACAAAGAAGAAATCGACAAAATTCTCGAGATCAGCTCCATCATAAAAGGATCGAAGTCCTAAAACTGAAGACTCGACCACAAAACAGAAGATTGAGCTCGATCAGGGGCACTGTTCATACCCTGGGTCGAGCTGTCCGACCCGGGATGCTCTACTGACAAGCCGACCAACCTCTTCAGGTCAGCACAAATCTGACCTCTTCTCAAAGAGCTCGGCCTGATCACAGGAAAGCCCAAAAAGGGCCCAAATGGAGGACCACGTCCCAAATCCTAAGGCAGCCCAAGCCTACAGAGAGAAGGGCGGTTCCCTTGAAGATAAGATGATCTCACTTAAAGATAAGATAAAGATAAGATAAGATAACTAACTTATCTTATCTAAGAAGGTCACTCTATGCCATTATAAATACACTGGAGCACCGAGGTATAACTCATACTCTGATTCTACAAAAAACCTGCTTAATACCCTTGCTAACTTAAGCATCGGAGTCCCTTACAAGTACCACCACCCTCCAGTGACGAAGGATCAGCACCATCACCAAGTCCCACAAGTCGGACACAACAGCTCCGACCAGTACAGAAGATATCATCAGAGATCGACCTACAATTTCAGGTAACCCTCGGAACAGTGACCTAGCCCTCGGAACAGTGACCTAGGTTGCTTAGAACAAGTTTCTTAGAGGTCTAGTAGGAAAACCCTTATCTATCCTTTTATGTTTCTATTGTGTCTTTTCTGTTACGTCTTTTCTCCATCTTTTTCTTATCCCTTTATCCTTCGTTTTAATTTCTTATCACACTATGTCCGAATTGATTGATAATTTAGAGATTTTAATTAATCTCGTTTCCATTAACGAGTAACACCTATGGATTGAGATTGATTAAGCTTGGTTGACTTATCTCGCCATTTGAGGTTGACTAATTGGATTCGCTCTTATAATTGTCATGTCACGGTTAGTGATACGAGATTCGTTGATGTCCGATATTGATTGGTAATTTAGGATTATTAGTTGTTCTTATTTTCATTGACGAGTAAGACCTATGGATTAAGACTAACTATGCCTATTTGACTTTCTCCTGATGTTGGAGATGGCGAAGTAGGATTAAGTCTAGGTAATCGCCATGTTTGTGGTCAATGACTTGATTACATGGTTAAGAAGCTTTGATTCTCAATCCTTGCCAAGAGTGTCTTTTAGCATTTATATTCCTTTAGTTGTTAGCTTTACTTTCTTGTAATTTAATTTCTTGTCTATTTATCTTCAACTCCCTTGATATCATAACCGATAATATGCACACCTCACTGCAATTCCTTTTGAGATGTGACTTGAGATCTAATACTCTCGATTTTTATTGGTTTGCATTCGTGACAAACAATTAAACTCTGATTCGGGTCATTAATTGTTTTGGAACTATACTTGCAACGCGATTCTTCTTTTTAAAAAATTCTGAACCAACTTTTGGCTCGTGTCACCTTCTCAGTACTAGAGATCTGATGAGCGGATAATTTATACGCTTTTTGGCATTGTTTTTATATAGTTTTTAGTAAGTTTGAGCTACTTTTAGGGATGTTTTCATTAGTTTTTATGTTAAATTCACATTTCTGGACTTTACTATGAGTTTGTGTGTTTTTCTATGATTTCAGGTAAATTCTGACTGAAATTGAGGGATTTGAGCAAAACTCTGAAAAAGGCTGACAAAAGGACTGCTGATGCTGTTGGATTCTGACCTCCCTGCACTCGAAATGGATTTTCTGGAGCTACAGAACTCCAATTGGCGCGCTCTCAACGGCGTTGGAAAGTAGACATCCAGGGCTTTCCAGCAATATATAATAGTCCATACTTTATTCGAAGAATGACGACGCAAACTGGCGTTGAACGCCAAGTACACGCTCCTTTCTGGAGTTAAACGCCAGAAAAACGTCATAATCCGGAGTTGAACGCCCAAAGCACATCATAACTCGAAATTCAACTCCAAGAGGAGCCTCTGCTCGTGGATAAATCAAGCTCAGCCCAAGCACACACCAAGTGGGCCCCGGAAGTGGATTTATGCATCAATTACTTACTCATGTAAACCCTAGGAGCTAGTTTATTATAAATAGGATGATTTACTAATGTAGTAGACATCTTTGGTCTCAGTTTTGTTTTATTCTTCATCTTAGGAGATCATTGATCACGTTTTAGGGGGCTGGCCATTCGGCCATGCCTGAACCTTATGCTTATGTATTTTCAACGGTGGAGTTTCTGCACACCATAGATTAAGGGTGTGGAGCTCTGCTGTACCTCAAGTATTAATGAAATTCTATCTTCTTTTATTCAAATCTCTTCTATTCTTATTCCAAGATATTCATTCGTACTCAAGAACATGATGAATGTGATGAGTTAGATAACCCTCATCATCATTCTCACTCATGAACGCGCGTGATTGACAACCACTTCCGTTCTACATGCAACAAGGCTTGAATGTGTATCTCTGAGATTCCCCAACAGAATCTTCGTGGTATAAGCTAGATAGATGGCGGCATTCATCTGGATCCGGAAAGTTCAACCTTGTCTGTGGTGTTCCGAGTAGGATCCTGGGAATCCGGAAAGTCTCACCTTGTCTGTGGTATTCCGAGTAGGATTCCGTTCATGAATGACTGTGACGTGCTTCAAACTTTAACCTGCTGGGCGTTAGTGACAAACGCAAAAGAGGGATTCTATTCCAGTAGGAGCGGGAACCAACCGGTGATTGGCCGTACTGTGACAGAGTGCGTGCATTAGCTTTCACTGCGAGGATGGGATGTAGCTATCAACCATGGGTGATGCCTCCAGACTGGTTAGCTGTGCGAGTGACAGCCGCACAGGTTATTTCCCCGAGAGGAATGAAAGTAGCCACAGCTGATAGTGAACCCCTATACAAAGCTTGCCATGGAAAGGAGTAAGAAGGATTGAGTAGAAGGAATAGGAGAGCAGGCGTCCGAGAGCTCTGCAGCACCTCCATTCCGCTTATCTGAAATTCCTACCAATGAATCTACATAAGTATCTCTATCCTTTTTATTATTCCTTTTTATTTAACAATCCAATTATCACTATTACCCTTTAATCTGCCTAACTGAGATTTGCAAGGTGACCATAGCTTGCTTCATACCAACAATCTCTGTGGAATCGACCCTTACTCACGTAAGGTATTACTTGGACGACCCAGTACACTTGCTGGTTAGTTGAACGGAGTTGTGAATTCCAATAAAGAAAACCTCACACAGGTGCTGCCCCTTAGAAGCCTTCATCTCAAAATAAACAGTGTCCTAAGGGTATATTCATACTAAAGCTCAAAAGATAGATTCCATACAAACTTAAGGATGTTGAATCACAATTTCGTCCACCAAGTTTTTGGCGCCGTTGCCAGGGATTGTTCGAGTATGGACAACTGACGGTTCATCTTGTTGCTCAGATTAGGTAATTTTTTTTTCAAAAATCTTTTTCAAAATTTTTCTTTTTATTTTTCGTTTTTCAAAACATTATTTTCGAAAAATATTAATAAAAATACAAAAAAATCATAAAATCATAAAAATCAAAAATATTTTATGTTTCTTGTTTGAATCCTATGTTGATTTTTAAGTTTGGTGTCAATTGCATGCTTTAAAAATTTTTCTTGCATTTTTTTCGAAAATTTCATGCATTCATAGTGTTCTTCATGATCTTCAAGTTGTTCTTGACAAGTCTTCTTGTTTGATCTTGATGATTTCTTGTTTTGTGTCTTTTCTTGTTTTTCATGTGCATTTTTGCATTCATATTTTTCGTGCATTAAAAATTTCTAAGTTTGGTGTCTTGCATGTTTCCTTTGCATCAAAAATTTTTCAAAAATTATGTTCTTGATGTTCATCATGATCTTCAAAATGTTCTTGGTGTTCATCTTGACATTCATAGCATTCTTGCATGCATCTTGTGTCTTGATCCAAAATTTTCATGTTTTGGGTCATTTTGTGTTTTTCTTAAAAAAATTCAAAAATCAAAAAAATATCTTTTCCTTATTTCCCTCCAAAATTTCGAAATTTTGGTTTGACTTGGTCAAAAATTTTCAAAATTAGTTGTTTCTTACAAGTCAAGTCAAAATTTCAATTTTAAAAATCTTATCTTTTCAAAATCTTTTCAAAATCATATCTTTTTCAAAATTTTTATTTATTTTCGAAAATTTCAAAAATATTTTTCAAATTGTTTTCAAAATCTTTTTCTTATCTTTATATGTAATTTTCGAAAATTCACTAATAATTAATGTGATTGGTTCAAAAATTTGAAGTTTGTTACTTTCTTGTTAAGAAAGGTTCAATCTTTAAGTTCTAGAATCTTATCTTGTAGTTTCTTGTTAGTGAAGTAAATAATTTCAAAATTATTGAATTAAATCTTTTTATCTTTTATCTTATCTTTTTCAAAAATTTTATCTTTTTCAAAAATTTTTATCTTTTTCAAATTTGATTTCAAAAATATCTTATCTAATTTGCTATCTTCTTATCTTTTTCAAATTTGATTTCAAATCTTTTTCAATTAACTAACTAACTTTTTGTTTGTTTCTTATCTTTTTCAAAACCACCTAACTACTTTTCTCTTTCCTATTTTCGAAAATATCTCTCTCTTTTTCAAAAATTCTTTTTTAATTAATTGTTTCATGTTTTAATTTTAATTACATTTTATCTCTAATTTTCGAAAATCACTAACCCCTTTTCAAACATTATTTTCGAATTTTCTCTTCTCCTTTTATTTAATTATTTAATTACTAACACTTCTCTTCACCTCTCTTCCTCCAAAAATCCGAATCCCCCTCTTTATTCTTCTACCCCCTTCTTTTTCTACTAACATAAAGGAATCTCTATACTGTGACATAGAGGATTTCTTTTTCTTTTCTTGTTTTCTTCTCTTTCATATGAGCAGGAACAAGGATAAAGGCACTCTTGTTGAAATTGATCCAGAACCTGAAAGGACTCTGAAGAGAAAATTAAGAGAAGCTAAATTACAACAATCCAGAAACAACCTTTCAGAAACATTAGCACAAGAGGTGATGGCCGAAAATAATAATAATGATGCAAGGAGAATGCTTGGTGACTTCACTAAGCCAACATCCAAATTTGATGGAAGAAGCATCTCCATTCCTGCCATTGGAGCCAATAACTTTGAGCTTAAGCCTCAACTAGTTGCTTTAATGCAACAAAACTGCAAGTTTTATGGACTTCCATCTGAAGATCCTTACCAGTTTTTAACTGAGTTCTTGCAGATCTATGACACTGTAAAGACAAATGGAGTTAATCCTGAAGTCTACAGACTCTTGCTTTTCCCTTTTGCTGTAAGAGACAGAGCTAGAGTATGGTTGGATTCACAACCCAAAGACAGCCTGGACTCATGGGATAAGCTTGTCACTGCATTCTTAGATAAGTTCTTTCCTCCTCAAAAGCTGAGCAAGCTGAGAGTGGATGTTCAAACCTTCAAACAAAAAGATGGTGAATCCCTCTATGAAGCTTGGGAAAGATATAAGCAGCTGACCAAGAGATGTCCATCTGACATGTTTTCAGAATGGACCATATTAGATATATTCTATTATGGTCTCTCTGAATTTTCGAAAATGTCATTGGATCATTCTGCAGGTGGATCTATTCACCTGAAGAAAACGCCTGAAGAGGCTCAAGAACTCATTGACATGATTGCAAACAACCAGTTCATGTATACTTCTGAAAGGAATTCCGTGAATAATGGGGTCCCTCAGAAGAAAGGAGTTCTTGAAATTGATGCTCTGAATGCCATATTGGCTCAGAACAAAGTGTTGACTCAACAGGTCAACATGATCTCTCAGAATCTGAATGGACTGCAACATGCATCCAACAGTACTAGAGAGGTAGCTTCTGAAGAAGCTTATGATCCTGAAAACCCTGCCATGGCAGAAGTTAATTACTTAGGTGAACCTTATGGAAACACCTATAACTCATCATGGAGAAATCATTCGAATTTCTCCTGGAAGGATCAACAAAAACCCCATCAAGGTTTTAACAATGGTGGACGTGCAAGGCTGAATAATAGTAAGCCATATCCATCATCTTCTCAGCAACAGACAGAGAACTCTGAACAAAACAATTCTAATTTAGCCAACATAGTCTCTGATCTGTCAAAGGCCACTTTCAGTTTCATGAATGAAACCAGATCTTCCATTAGAAATCTGGAAGCACAAGTGGGCCAGCTGAGTAAGAAAGTTATTGAAACTCCTCCCAGTATTCTCCCAAGCAATACAGAAGAGAATCCAAAAGGAGAGTGCAAGGCCATTGATTTAATCAAAGTGACCAAATGCACTAGGGAGGAGGAGGACGAAAATCCTAAGGAGAAAGACCTCCTGGGACGTCCTTCAAGCATGAAGGAGTTTCCTATTAAGGATCCAGAGGAATCTGAGGCTCATCTAGAGACCATAGAGATCCCATTAAATCTCCTTCTGCCATTCATGAGCTCTGAAGAATATTCATCCTCTGAAGAGGATGAAGATGTGATTGGAGAGCAAGCTGCTCTATATTTAGGAGCTATCATGAAGCTGAATGCCAAACTATTTGGTAATGAGACTTGGGAAAGTAAACCTCCCTTACTCATTAGTGAACTAGACACTTGGATTCAGCAAACTCTACCTCAAAAGAAACAAGATCCTGGCAAGTTCTTAATACCTTGTACCATTGGCACCATGAGCTTTGAAAAGGCTCTATGTGATCTGGGGTCAGGAATAAATCTTATGCCACTCTCTGTGATGGAGAAGCTGGGAATCATTGAGGTACAACCTGCCTTGTTCTCATTACAACTGGCAGACAAGTCAGTGAGACAAGCTTATGGATTAGTAGAGGACGTGCTAGTAAAGGTTGAAGGCCTTTACATCCCTACTGATTTCATAATCCTAGACACTAGGAAGGAAGATGATGAATGCATCATCCTAGGAAGACCTTTCCTAGCCACAGCAGGAGCTGTGATAGATGTCAACAGAGGTGAATTAGTCCTTCAATTGAATGGAGAATACCTTGTGTTTCAAGCACATGGCCATCCCTCTATGACAAAAGAGAGTAAGCATGAAGAGCTTCTCTCAGTTCAGAGTCAAGAAGAGCCTCCACAGTCAAACTCTAAGTTTGGTGTTGTGAGGCCACAACCAAACTCTAAGTTTGGTGTTCAAACCCCATATCCAAACTCTAAGTTTGGTGTTGGGAATACCACACTTAAATTGACCTGATCACCTTGTGGTTCCATGAGAACCACTGTCAAGCTATTGACATTAAAGAAGCGCTTGTTGGGAGGCAACCCAATTTTATTTATCTAATTTTATTTTATTTTGTTTCTTTGTTATTTTTGTGTTTTATTAGGTACATGATCATGAGGAGTCACGAGAAAAAATCAAAAAAATTAAAAACAGAGTCAAAAACAGAAGAAAAAAATTTTTCACCCTGGAGGCGCACGGGCTGGCGTTCAACGCCCAGAAGGAGCATCTTTCTGGCGTTCAACGCCAGAACAGAGCATCTTTCTGGCGTTGAACGCCCAAAACAAGCAACAACCTGGCGTTTAACGCCAGGATGCGCACACAGAGGACAATCTGGCGCTGAACGCCAGAAACAAGCATGAAACTGGCGTTCAACGCCAGAAACGTGCATAACATGGGCGTTTAACGCCCAGAACTAGCATCAATGGGCGTTTGAACGCCAGAATGATGCATGAAGGCATGTTACATGCCTATATGGTGAAGGAATGGTATTTGTTTTCACCTCAGGATCTGTGGACCCCACAGGATCCTCACCTCAGGATCTGTGGACCCCACAGGATCCCCACCTACCACATTCCTTTTAATCCTAATCACACTCTTCTAATCCAAATCTCATTCTCAATGTCACACTTCCCAAAAACCTTCACCTATCACCTCAATTCCTCTTCCCAATTACCCCATTCACCATTCACATCAACCCCTCTTCCCCATACACCCCACCTACCCCCACTACTTTCAAATTCAATTTCCCACCCTTTCCCACCCAACATGGCCGAACCTATACCCTCCCCCCTCCCTATAAATACCCTTCTTTTATTTTACATTTTCACACAACACAAACCCACATTCTCCCACATAACCGAACCCTCTCTTCTCCCTCTCTCCATATTTTCTTCTTCTTCTTCTACTCTTCTTTTCTTTTTGCTTGGGGACAAGCAAATTTTAAGTTTGGTGTGGTAAAAAGCCTAAGCTTTTTATTTTCATTCACCATCAATGGCACCCAAGGCCGGAGTTTCCTCAAGAAAAGGAAAAGGGAAGGCAAAAGCTTCCACTTCCGAGTCATGGGAGAAGGAGAGATTCATCTCCAAGAGCCACCAAGACCACTTCTATGATGTTGTGGCAAAGAAGAAAGTGATCCATGAGGTCCCTTTCAAACTCAAGAAGAATGAGTATCCGGAAATCCGACTTGAAATTCAAAGAAGAGGTTGGGAAGTCATAGCCAACCCCATACAACAAGTTGGAATTTTAATGGTTCAAGAGTTCTATGCCAATGCATGGATCACTAGAAACCATAACCAAGGTATGAACCCAAGTCCGAAAAACTATATCACCATGGTTAGGGGGAAATACTTGGATTTTAGTCCGGAGAATGTGAGGTTGGCATTTCATTTGCCTATGATGCAAGGTGATGAACACCCATACACTAGAAGGGTCAACTTTGATCAAAGGTTGGACCAAGTCCTTAGGGACATTTGTGTGGAAGGCGCCCAATGGAGAGTTGACTCCAAAGGCAAGCCAGTCCAACTAAGAAGACTGGACCTCAAGCCTGTAGCTAGAGGATGGTTGGAGTTCATTCAAAGATCCATCATCCCCACAAGCAACCGATCTGAAGTTACTGTGGATCGGGCCATCATGGTTCATAGCATCATGATTGGTGAAGAAGTAGAGGTTCATGAAGTCATAGCCAATGAACTCTACAAAATAGCTGACAAACCTTCATACATGGCACGGCTAGCATTCCCTCACCTCATATGCCATCTATGTTATTCAGCCGGAGTTATCATAGATGGAGATGCCTCCATAGAAGAAGACAAGCCCATCACCAAGAAAAGGATGGAGCAAACAAGGGAAGTTCCTCACGGCCCTCAAGGAGAACAAGAGGAGGTTCACCATCAACAAATGCCTCATGGAATGCACTTTCCTCCCAACAACTATTGGGAGCAACTTAGCACCTCCTTGGAAGATTTGAGCCATAATGTGGAACAACTAAGGGTGGAACACCATGAACACGCCCTCACTCTTCAAGAAATAAGAGAAGATCAAAGAGCAATGAGGGAGGAGCAACAAAGGCAAGGAAGGGTCATAGAAGAGTTGAAGAACATCATTGGTCCTTCAAGAAGAAGACGCCACTAGAGGTGGATTCATTCCTTGTTCTTTATTTCTTTCTGTTTTCGGTTTTTAATTATTATGTTTATCTATGTTTTGTGTCTTTATTTCATGATCATTAGTATGTAACCATGCCTTAAAACTATGAATAAAATCCATCAGTCCTTCACCTCTCTTAAAAGAAAAATGTTTTAATTCAAAAGAACAAGAAGTACATAATTTTCGAAATTATTATTGAATTTAGTTTAATTATTTTGATGTGGTGACAATGCTTTTGTTTTCTGAATGAATGAATGAACAGTGCATATGTCTTTGGATCTTGTTGTTTATGAGTGTTAAAATTGTTGGTTCTTGAAAGAATGATGAACAAAGAGACATGTTATTGATGATCTGAAAAACATCATGGAATTGATTCTTGAAGCAATGTGCTTAAGAGCTCTGGACACCACTAACTGGGGACTTTAGCAAAGCTAAGTCACAATCTGAAAAGGTTCACCCAGTTATGTGTCTGTGGCATTTGTGTATCCGGTGGTAATACTGGAAGACAAAGTGCTTAGGGCCACAGCCAAGACTCATAAGTAACTGTGTTCAAGAATCAACATGCTTAACTAAGAAAGTCAATAACACTATCCAAAATTCTAAGTTCCTAGAGATGCCAATCACTCTGAACTTCAAAGGAAAAAGTGAGATGCCAAAACTGTTCAGAAGCAAAAAGCTACAAGTCCCGCTCATGTAATTAAATTAATATTCAGTGATATTTTGGACCTTATAGTATATTCTCTTCTTTTTATCCTATTTGATTTTCAGTTGCTTGGGGACAAGCAACAATTTAAGTTTGGTGTTGTGATGAGCGGATAATTTATACGATTTTGGCATTGTTTTTATATAGTTTTTAGTAAGTTTGAGCTACTTTTAGGGATGTTTCATTAGTTTTTATGTTAAATTCACATTTCTGGACTTTACTATGAGTTTGTGTGTTTTCTGTGATTTCAGGTAAATTCTGACTGAAATTGAGGGATTTGAGCAAAACTCTGAAAAAGGCTGACAAAAGGACTGCTGATGCTGTTGGATTCTGACCTCCCTGCACTCGAAATGGATTTTCTGGAGCTACAGAACTCCAATTGGCGCGCTCTCAACGGCGTTGGAAAGTAGACATCCAGGGCTTTCCAGCAATATATAATAGTCCATACTTTATTCGAAGAATGACGACGCAAACTGGCGTTGAACGCCAAGTACACGCTCCTTTCTGGAGTTAAACGCCAGAAAAACGTCATAATCCGGAGTTGAACGCCCAAAGCACATCATAACTCGAAATTCAACTCCAAGAGGAGCCTCTGCTCGTGGATAAATCAAGCTCAGCCCAAGCACACACCAAGTGGGCCCCGGAAGTGGATTTATGCATCAATTACTTACTCATGTAAACCCTAGGAGCTAGTTTATTATAAATAGGATGATTTACTAATGTAGTAGACATCTTTGGTCTCAGTTTTGTTTTATTCTTCATCTTAGGAGATCATTGATCACGTTTTAGGGGGCTGGCCATTCGGCCATGCCTGAACCTTATGCTTATGTATTTTCAACGGTGGAGTTTCTGCACACCATAGATTAAGGGTGTGGAGCTCTGCTGTACCTCAAGTATTAATGAAATTCTATCTTCTTTTATTCAAATCTCTTCTATTCTTATTCCAAGATATTCATTCGTACTCAAGAACATGATGAATGTGATGAGTTAGATAACCCTCATCATCATTCTCACTCATGAACGCGCGTGATTGACAACCACTTCCGTTCTACATGCAACAAGGCTTGAATGTGTATCTCTGAGATTCCCCAACAGAATCTTCGTGGTATAAGCTAGATAGATGGCGGCATTCATCTGGATCCGGAAAGTTCAACCTTGTCTGTGGTGTTCCGAGTAGGATCCTGGGAATCCAGAAAGTCTCACCTTGTCTGTGGTATTCCGAGTAGGATTCCGTTCATGAATGACTGTGACGTGCTTCAAACTTTAACCTGCTGGGCGTTAGTGACAAACGCAAAAGAGGGATTCTATTCCAGTAGGAGCGGGAACCAACCGGTGATTGGCCGTACTGTGACAGAGTGCGTGCATTAGCTTTCACTGCGAGGATGGGATGTAGCTATCAACCATGGGTGATGCCTCCAGACTGGTTAGCTGTGCGAGTGACAGCCGCACAGGTTATTTCCCCGAGAGGAATGAAAGTAGCCACAGCTGATAGTGAACCCCTATACAAAGCTTGCCATGGAAAGGAGTAAGAAGGATTGAGTAGAAGGAATAGGAGAGCAGGCGTCCGAGAGCTCTGCAGCACCTCCATTCCGCTTATCTGAAATTCCTACCAATGAATCTACATAAGTATCTCTATCCTTTTTATTATTCCTTTTTATTTAACAATCCAATTATCACTATTACCCTTTAATCTGCCTAACTGAGATTTGCAAGGTGACCATAGCTTGCTTCATACCAACAATCTCTATGGATTCGACCCTTACTCACGTAAGGTATTACTTGGACGACCCAGTACACTTGCTGGTTAGTTGAACGGAGTTGTGAATTCCAATAAAGAAAACCTCACACAGGTGCTGCCCCTTAGAAGCCTTCATCTCAAAATAAACAGTGTCCTAAGGGTATATTCATACTAAAGCTCAAAAGATAGATTCCATACAAACTTAAGGATGTTGAATCACAATTTCGTCCACCAAGATCACTATTGAATCAATTTGCTAAAATGATCTGTGTAGTTCAAAGGCTCCAAAATTTTAACACAAGAGTGTTGAGAAGTTCTAAAACTTAACAACTCGGTTTGTAACTTATTCTATTTCTGATTTAGTTCAAAGATGTTACCTAATGTACAAAAACTATTCTTAGGTTTACAATACTGTAATATAAACTAAAATATAAAATGATAAATTGTCTACATTAAAACATTGGGATCCTTTTTAAGAAAGAAGACTTCTAAAAGATAATGAAAAGTAAGAAAAAAGCTAGAAGAAAATTTTTCACCACTTCGTTTTGCGTTCTATCTTCATTTTTTTTCTAGAGTTTAGGATCATATATATAGGATAGAGTGCATTAAATATCCATTAGAAGCCTCTGTTTCATTTTTGTCTCATTTCTTCTCAAAGAACAGGTGATTTTTGCTTGTATTTATGTCGTTACCCTTTTAAGTAGCTTTATATTGTACTTTGTAGACGATGACAGAAAAACTACTTTGAAAAATGATTTACTTTGTAGATCATTTTAAAACATTAGTTAAAATGCATGTTTCTCACATATTTCTAAGGTGAGCACTTTTGTGCTTTTAACTATTTTCACCTATGGCTATGGAGAGCAAGCCAGGATATATTGCCAGTGGGTCACAATCTGTATAAGAGAAAGATAATACAAAATCCAATTTGTCAAGTTTGTTCTAAAGAAATGGAAACAGTGGAACACGCTTTCTTGCTATGCGATTGGGTAAGAGCTACATGGTTTGGGGCTGAATGTCAAAGTATCCCAACTAGAGAGACAGTCACATCTATTGGGAATTGGTTATTGGAAAATATAAGAAAAATTAGAGCTGCAGGAGGTGAAGAACAAGAGAAGAGAATCAGTAATTTTGGGTTCTTGATGTGGGAAATATGGAAGACCAGAAATGACAAACTTTTTCAACATCTAGAAATAAATCCAATGTGGACAATTAAAAAAGCAAATATTATGAAAAATCTTTACTGGAAACTAAAAGAAAAACAAGCAGGAACGATGATCAGAGAAAAAGAGAACAGAATAAACCTGGTAAGATGGAGACCTCCTCCAACTGGCTGGCTGAAGGCAAACGTCGATGCAGCATTCAGGAAAGAAAAGGGTTCTGGTGCAATATCTGTGGTAGTCAGGGATAACAGAGGAAGAATTGTATTAGGCTTCACAGGAAAAATTCAAGCAAATTCAAGCATCGCAGCAGAAGCAACAGCAATTAGACAAGCCATAATCATAGTTAATAATCTCCAGATGGGAAAGACTCTAATAGAATCTGATAATTTGAAACTCATACAAGCAATTAAATCAAAGGGTTCAATAGGGAAAATTTCAGCAATTCTTCAAGACATTAATATGCTAATGGAACAATTACCGGAAAAGGGATTAACTTGGACTCCTAGAAACGGGAATTTCCTCGCCCATGAAATAGCCAAGGCAGCAGAAATAGGGGCATTGCACCATAATTGGAGCACTCAACCACCTGCAAACATTCACAGAATCATCAGAAACGAAATTCAATTTGATTAAAATTTGAGGATCAACAAAGAACTAAGCTTTAATAAAAGAGGAACAACGTGCCATACAATTGAGGACCAAAATGGATGCATCGGGGAGTCTGGTAATCAAGCTATTCCAGGTCTGAATCAGCAGCAGTTGCCGTCTCCTCAGCAGCAGCAGCAGCGTTTCCTTGCTTCCTCGAGACCGGCGTATCGACGCTGCGAAGTAGAAGGCGTGGTATCCATGCAACCTTTGGTTGAAGGCGGCGGTGGCAATTTATACCAGGTTGGATAGGTTCCAAGAGCTAGGAGGTGATTCCGTCCAGGAGAAAATTGAGCATGAAGTTGTCGCTGAGTTAAGTAGGAGGAAGGCAGCTGAGGAGGAGCAGAGACGCCGAAAAGAAGAGGAGGAGCTGAATTTTGAAACAACGGGGAGCGGAGAAGGATCTTGTTAACTTGAATTCCATCTAAAGGGCCTTAGCGGCATGTTTAACACCGCAACTCAGCGTGGCTTACGGCAAAAAACCGGGCTGTTCTGGTCGGTAATGGGGAGAGAACCTATCAACTCTTCACCGGCTGCGAAGGCGTTAGCGACTCCTCTCACTCTCAGCTTCTGTTGGTTGATTTCTTGGTTTGGAAAACACCCCCTCAAAGCAAAGGCGTTCTACTGTGGAGTTCAGCCGGGTTTGGGCATGGAGCTGTTTTTGGTCTGGGCCTCTTACAGCCTAGATACCGGACCCAAAAAAAAAAAAACTATTTTCACCTATGGAACACGGATGTTACTTCTAAGGTGAGCTGTCATTTAAGGTTGTACTTCTGAGGTGATATGTTTACTCATTCAATTTTTAAGGTTGTATAACACTTTCTCACGATCAGTTTTTTTCCTAGTTTAGATATATTATTTGAAAAAATTCTCAGTATTTACACACTTATGTAAATGTTAGATATAAATTAATGAAATTATTAAAATATATTTAGGTTTATTAATTATCAAAACTCAATTTGAGATATTATGGAGCTAACAAACAGGCTTTTTTACCTAAATGCGCATGTAAAATGCTTTAATTCCCAAAATGCGCATAGTTTGAAATTTTTCTGAAAATACGCACTTTCATTTCTTGGCCGACGTCTGCGAAATGGAACTCAACTCCATTTCATCCTAAGTGCCCACGAAATAGGCAAACATATCAAGTTTAGCTCCCACGAAATGAGTTGTCCAATTCCTTAGTGGCAGCAGCGAATTGGGAGGAACAATTTAGGAACGCCATGCGCGAAATGGACCACTGCGGAGGTGATAGATACTAAGAGAGGGTATTAGATACTAAGAACAACGATAACACTCATTTGAAAAGGCAGCTTGAAAAATTTACTTGCAGTTATTGTGGTGATAAAGGTCACACCAAGAGAGGTTGCAAAAAGAAGAGATTGGCTAATGCAGCAGCAGCTACTGCAGCTGCTGCTGCTGCTACGGCTGAGGCTGCTACAAAAAACAAAGTTGGCGAAGGGGGAGTAGATCCAATAGTCAACCAAACATGCGTTGCTACCTCTGATGGAACGAACCAACAAGGTGAAGGAGAAAATGTACAACCTATTGATTTAGCACCTATTACTTCAGCAGCCAGTGATGTCCAACCCCTCGAACTTGAGTTGTCTCAACCTACCTATTTTGAACAAGAGGATTCTCAGCAGGTAAAGATGTAAATGCCATTGTTATATCATAACCTATTACTGTATTTTAACTTTGGAACCTGAATATTTTTACATGATATAGGTTGCTGGAAATATAAGGCCTACAAAGTTGCCGGCAAGAAGAAGAAGTTCTCCACCACCGAGTTCTGTCACAGTCAATCCATTGCAGGATGGCAAGTTTAATGAAGTTTGTGCCTACTCCCGGTTTCAAAGCACCAAGGAAAAAGACTTGAAGAAATTAGCTAGATGTGTTTAGAGATGTTATGAAAATTAGTATGTGGCATTAGGCCTTTAATGTTTTGTTAAAATTTAGACAATGACTACTAAGATCAGTCCTGGTTATTTTGATATCACAGTGGATCTTTTGATGTTAATACTCATGATGCTTGGTTATGCATCTTTTTTGTTCAACTCTGATAACTAATTTAATATAAATCCAGTTTACTGTTTAACTTGCTTATTATAATCCTATTTAAATATAACTCAGTTTTGTTGAATCATGTGTAAGTCACAGGAATATCACAAATTACTCTTTATTCATTCCATTCAAATATTTTTACACAATACATATTCCATTACATTACATTACACACGAATCTTTCCATAATTTTTTCTTCAAAATTTGTAACACATCACTAACAAAAATACTACCATCATAAACACAGCTACCATCAACAAATTGGTCATGAATTTTTGACTTCTTACATCATTTTCCAACCTCCCAACCCTCCATGCTAGGTTCATCTTCATTCTACCATTGACTCTATCAAAATCTGCTATTCCAGCACTTTTCTCTTATCCAATGTCAGCCCAAACAAACATACTACACCAAGTCTTTTTTCTTGTCTGAAATGAACCAACAAAACACGATGAAATGAAGCAGGCAAGAACAAATGAACAAAATATCATATATTTAACTTACATTATAATTGGAATATCTAAAAAATGGCTTGTTTGAATTTGATTCTATTCCAAACCATTACAGAATTGGACGATAACCATACCCACACCATTCCGGCACCCTCGCACTTCTGTTCCGACTTTGTGACCTGGCCCAGTTACTGCTTGAAGGAGAGCAAATCGAGTTTTCAGCTGCGGTGCTTCCACCACCCACCATGGTGCTACAACTAATACCAATAAATGACAAAGATTTAACAAGAGGAAGAGCAACAACAAGAAGAAGAAGATAAAGAAGAATAAGAAGACAAGAGGAAGGAAGAGAAAGGAAGACGGAAGTTGAAGAAGATCCTAACTCAGATAAATAAGAGAAAATTAGGGTTTTAGAGACTAAATTGGGTATGAATACAACCCTTGCCACATCAGCTAGCCGTTGCAAGATCCAGCGTAGCAGAGAGGGTGCCACCATGGCACTCCGTTTGTTGAGTCATCACCGGAAAGGGCTGAGGGACTACATTGGTACCCGGATCTAAATCTAGAGGACCAGTATAGGTAATTTTAAATCTCGAGGACTAAAATGAGTAATCGCGTAAATCTCAGGGGCCAAAATGGGGATTTAGTCCTTCAAAGTTCTACGGTTAGTATGTTGAATATTGTACTTTGATCTTACTATCCTCCTTCCTTATATTATGAATTATACGATGAGTAAAAACTTTAAATTTGTAATGCGATTCCTTTCATTAAGAAGTCTTCCTCCATTTGACAAAATTTGACATCCCAATTTGTCGGTTTCTCTTTAAAATTGAATTTTATTTTTGTTACTCATCAAGTAAATTTTTATTAACTATATATATATATATATATATATATATATATATATATATATTGCATAAAAATTATTTGTCATATATTAAATATGTATATGTTTTTAATTAAAACAAATAATACTCAAGAAATCAATTCATGCAATACCTTTCTGGATTGGAGAAGTATTATAGAAGGGAACGAATTCATTGAGAAACGACTATATTGGATAGTAGACTCAGGTGAAAATATTCGCATTTTCAATAATGGGTTTTGCTAGGGAGATAATAAACTATTTATACAATGTGTATAATGGGTTATTGAGTTACAAAATGAATATCTCTCATATTATCTAGAATAACTATCCGAGTACTAGGGATAATAAACATCTTCTCAAAAACTTAAACTAATTTTGGGGTTCACCAAAAATCGAACTCTTGACCTTTCGGATTTAGCACTCTAATACCATGTCATAATACCACTCATCCCAAAAATTTCAACTGATGAAAAAAGGTAACACTAATGATTATATCTCTAATACTTCATAAACCTCTATTAGACACATTGTACAAATATTTCATTGGCTCTACTTTCCCTTCAATAATCTATGACTATCTCCACAACACCCTTTTCACGTATTATTAAATTTTTAATCCTACCTCTCAAACTAAAATATAATATGGATTAAGAAACTTCTCAGCATAATAGATAATGGAATCACTGTCTAATGAAAAAAATTTTCACATCTGACAGAATTCTCTCAATAATAATTGAAAGAGGATAAGATTGATGATTTCTAAATAAATTAGACAAATAAGGCGTTATCTCAGGCTAACAAGTTACTTTCCAGTTTCATTGCCTATCAAATGAATTGTGCACTGAAATTAATCAATCTAAAGAACTGTGGCAAGATCTCTGAAAAATAAAAATTTTCCATAAAATAATTTTTTTTTTTTTCTATGACATGCATTGTAAGAGCCCGATTTACAACAAAAATGATTTTTGGACATTCTACGACTAGAATTCGCAAAATCCGAAAATCTCAATTTACTCCGATTTGATAAGGCGGGTCTAGATAAAAAAAAATTTAAATAAATAAATAATAAAAAATAGTAGTAACAAATGCTAAGATAGCAATAAATGCTAATAATTAATAATTGTAATCACCGGAATAAAATTTAATCGATAATATATTTTTCCAAGTATATTTCTTGATTCGTTTTTCATCACCAAAATATTTTAGAAATATGTTGGAGTATAGATATTATATGATAGCGGAACTACCTATATCAGTATAGATATCTATTTTTGCTGGCTACGGTAAAAACAAATGGCTAAGAAATTACCACCTTAGTAATTATTCATTGAGGAGTAATCTTAGCCACTAGATTAATCCTTCTCTTTTGAGGTTAATCATGAGATATTACTTTATCATGTGATAAATTATTGGAGAATTATGAGTGAGATTATCCAAATTTCATCACACATGACTCACATTTTTCACTCCACCCTCTCCTCATATAACCAAATTCTCTCTCTCTCTCTCTCTCTCTCTCTCTCTCTCATGATTAAAATTTTACCTTAGCTTGGTGATCAAACAAAGTAATTAGTGGGTAACCATGAGTAAAATAAAGTAAAAACCATTAAATTCAACCTTATCTCTCCATTATTCCAACGTGTAAACCTCTCCTTCCTCTATAAATATTTTACTTTCACCTTTCGTCTTTCACGATACTCTTAATCACTAAGTGAGATTAGGAAAAATAACTAAAGAAAAAGAGAAAGTGAGGCGGAGACTTAGAGAGAAGAAAAAGAGAGAAACTAACTTCACCGTCATACAATTCCCTCTTCCATAATCAAGAACATTCAACCCTTTGAGAAAACCAACTAAGATAACCTCTCTAATTCTTTTGCTAAATCTCCTTCAAGAATCCCACTACAAGAAAAATACCCATTTAGGTACATTTGAAAAGTGTAGCCAAAAGTAAAAAAAAAATGATGCCTTAGGCTACGGCTACGCTTTTTGGGCTACGACTACGCTTTTTGGAGTGATTCCTATTCGGCTGTTGCCTATTCTCAAAGGCTACGCTTTTCTGCACCAAAGGCTACGCTTTTGACTTTTGAGAATAAGCTACGCTTTTCAAGTGATGCTGTCTAGGACCAAAGGCTACGCTTTTCAGCTTTCATTTTTTTAGAATAGGCTACGCTTTTCAACACTACTGCATCACTTATAAGGCGTAGCCACATTGTATACCATAGCTACTTTTTGTAAGCGTAGCCTTAGGTCCCCCTTTTTTTTGTATACTATAGCTACTCTATATAAGGGTAGCCTTAGGTCCCTCATTGTTTTTTTTAATTTTCTATATATATATATATATATATATATATATATATATATATATATATATATATATATATATATATATATATTCTAATAATTTTTTGTACAACATAATATTTAATAATATGATTATATATATAATTATGTATTTTTAATTAAATAAATTAAATATTATAAAATAAAAATAAATACACAATTATATTAAACTAAAAAATATTCTAGCAAAAGACAGCAAATACATTCTAAAGATTCACAAACACTGTAATGTTACAATATATTAGTACATAAATCAATGGATCCAGCTATCCAATTGAACAATCATTCAACAATAGAGTAAAAAAATAAAACATGTCTAAACTACTACTTTTCATGTATCAATGAATATAAAGAGGATTACAAATTATTGTTGTATTTTGATATTCTGGATTCGCACAATGCTTGCTCCTCTATTTCAGGATATCTCGAATCTTTCTTGGCGGTACTTTTATTTGATGCTGCTGCAGCCATCTGTCAAAAGAATCACTAGTTGAGTTCTACAACAACAATATCAAAAAAGTTAGTTTAGTTCATACCTCTTCAGATCGCGCTATCATGCTTGGAGGACTAACAGCTAAATAAGCATAAGCCATTAACTCTAATGGCCAACCAGTAATCTGTATTGGAAAACATTGAGATCTGACCAAAAATAGAACAAAATAAGTTGGTAACAATTAAAGTTAAAAGTATTCATCGGAATAATATCTTAAAGGCATATCAGATAATATAAAGCCATCAAGAGAGAGTAAGAAACGAAAGGTTATGGGCTTATGGCCATTATGAAAACAGAAGCTATATCAGTAAATAAATAAAATTCTACTCCGATGATGCCATACTGGTGAAAAATATCATGATCAAATAAAGCTTTAATCAATTAATAGCTTATCATTTTGTTTGGAACTTGTTTGCTTTGTGCTAACTTTATCCTAGATAACAAATTCCAATCTTTCAATCTATGTTTACCTGCTCACCTGGTTGATACGGCTGATCTGTAGTAAAGACAATTCTCTTTGATAAATTATCATAATCCAAAAAGTTATCCACCTAAACCAGTGAAAAGAAACTGGAGTTAGAAAATTTCATGGGCAAAATCATAATAAGGAAATTTTTTTGGAATAGACCGTACATACTCCTAATATTATAAACCGTACCCTCAAAACAGTTAAATAGAGTAGGTAGAACAACCCTCAATACTAAACCACCAAGCAACTCCATTTATTAGGATGACCAACCAAAAGACAGATCCAAGACAACACTTGTGCATTTTAAGTAATTCAGAAAAAAGGGAAAAAAGCCACACACACACACACACACACACACACACACACACATATCCTTCAGAAAATCAGAACCCAGATTTCATAACCATAATAAAAAAACTATATGAGAATTATATGGGAGCATAACAGCAATAAAAAAATGTCTATGTATAGATTCTGTTAGGAGGAAGAGGTCATTTGTATGACCAAAAGAAGAAAAAAAATGCTTGCAACTGTGTTTCCATTTCTGTTGTTATTGAACATAGATCAAATTTGATATCTGCCTTTTGCATGTACAAAGCAAATGCTTGCAAGTTATGGATATCTGTCATTATGATATGCTGAACTCCAGGATATTGAACCTATTATATACAAAAGAAATCATAATTGAAAAGTTCACTCCCTCTCAATTACAAACACAACATTTTGCAATCTTGATGTTAATATTCTCATCCCAACTATAAGCAGCGTATTGTAACACTGTCATAGCAGAATTATTTACCAATTCAGATCATTTTCTGAAATCAATTCCACTAAATACTCCACAAAATCAGTAGATACAAGGAATATAGGATAACTTGATGTAACATTTGTACCTCAAAAGATGAAGAATCGAAGACCCAACCTCCTTCATCAGTATCTAGAGATTCCAGATTACCTTCTTTATTCAGAACAAGCAAACCATGTCCTATTATACAATAAAGGGGTCAACTTATGATAAGAACAAATAACAAAAGTTCTTTTAATTTTTGGACAGAAATTGCAATAAATTGAAATAGCAAAAAAAATTGTTGTAAGCATAAGAACATCAGTAGAAATGGAAATTAAGAAAAGAAGACGAAAAAAATGAATGAAAGTCATCACAAAGGCAATGCAAAATGAATAACAAAATACAATGTAAAATATATATCAGTATAACCCCATTGCAATTTGCAAATATAATAACGAGCGGATTCCTTGTCCACAAGCTTTGTGACTGATTTTCGTTATTACACTATGAAAGTACTATCACTAAGGGGAAAGGAGAATGTAAAGGACTTCAAAAGCCCCAAATATTCCCTAAAGGCAATGCAAAATGCCTTCGTAATTGAATACCTGCCCACCAAGGAGAATTAAGGAGCTTCAGTGAAAGCAAAAAAAACAAGTCTGAAGGTATAAATATGGAAGAAATAATTGCTTTCCTAAGTAAACATTGTGCTACTTGGTGATCATAAAGGCCTCAACTCAAAATTTGAAGTAGCATGTACTATACCCTACATCAGGCCTTTTAACTTTGCAAAATTGTCTGCATTCTCCTGCAAAGGCATCAAAATACCAGTGCGAATAATAATAGCATCTAAGTTACATTATCAAATTAAATCAATAATTGAAAAGTAGGATGATGCGTATCAAATATTTTTTAAAGCAGTCCAGACATCTTCTACCATAACGCTTTGTTTAATTCATCAAAAATAAATTCTGGAACGAAGAGTTTGACAATTTGCAGAAAGCAAGATAGAGACATTGAAATACCTGTGACATTGTTTCTCCAAAGACACTCCAATTTTTCTCTATCTGATTATGGCAGAATGATTAACAGAAGAAAAAATTTTCAAATTAGCACACACAGCACACTGCATTGTTGTGATACTCTCTAAATAGAAATTGTCATAGAATAGAATAAAGAGAAGAATTCTATATATCTCATACCTCATCATCACTATCACAATCATACTCACCTTCAAACTGAAACGTGAGAGCGAGTTAGAGAATGAGAAAGAACAGGTTAAAACTTAAAATATTGTAAATTCACTCCAGCAAGTTATGATCAGATAATCAGAGTAGCATCATGAAGGTCAAGTTATGACTAGGTAAACCAATCTATCAATAAATATTTCATGATATCCATGGTACATGCATGCCATTCAGCATGTAATTTAATCCATAATAATCAGTTTATCCCAAGAAAGTAATCTAACTTCCTCAAGAATAACACTAATAACAAATACCAAACCTGTTGGTACTTGGTTTCCAATTAGAGAATAACACTAATAACAACTAACAAACCCTAACAAATCAAGATGCAAGATAATAAAGCAAAATGCAAAATAAAAAAGCAAACCCTAACATAGTAAGAAGCAGAAATTACACAAGATTGTAAAACCCCAAATATCAGAACAACAAATCCTCAACAAAATTGCAAACCAGAAGTTTCATACACACCATTGATCTCTGTTCAGTGCTTATGTCTCGGTTCATCGTTACTACCATCTCAGTTCTCCATCGCGGTTCGTCATCACCAAGGCCAACTTGTCGTTCTTCACTGTTTTTCGTCACGGAGAACAAAGAATGAGCGGTTTTGACCCAGACCAACTGAGTGGTTACGAGAGGGATAGAGAGATTCTGAGACAATAGAATGTTGAGCCGGAGTGGTGAGTGGTTCCGGTCACATCTTCGCATCTCTACCCTATATCAGTCACCGTTGCACCTCTTTCTCGCCCGCAGCTTAGTTCCCGTCGCAGCTCGCCTCGCCTCCTCTGTTCTGTTGCTCTCTACCGGTCGTGGTTCCGTTACTCAATGCCTTCCTGCCATTAGCCGTCGTCTGTCCTGTGCCGGCGCCGTAAATGAGTGTTTGAGAGATTAGAGTGTTTGGTTTTAGAGAAAAAGGGGCAAGGGTTTTTCAAGAGGATTAAAAGGGGAAAAGGATTTTTACTTTTTAGAGACATTAGAATGGTTTCAGATAATTAGAAGGGGAAAAGGAAAGGGTTTCTGCGCGATGGTGCAGTGAGAGGGTTTATGCGCGATGGTGGGTGGTCAGTGGCGATAGTGAGTGTGGTGAGAGGGTTTCTTCACGGGTCAGTGCAAGGATGAAGGGGTTTTGGAGGGGAGTGATGACCTAGGAGGGAATTGACAAAATTTTCGCTAAGTGTAGGTTTCCTTTCGCGTAAAAGAGGAAAAAAAGTTACCAAGTGATAAGTATTTTGCTCAAGATACATTAGGCATCACTTTTTAAGTGCACCCAAAACTTAAAAAATAGGCTACTCTTTAAAAGCGTCTCCTTTGATACGAAAAGTGAACCTATAGATATCAACCTACGGCTACGCTTTATAAGTGATTTCTATAATACCTAAGGCTACGCTTTTTAAATGATGCCGCATTTGTGTATCCTTTTCTTTTATAAAAAGGCAACTCGGAGAAAAGCGTAGCCTATTCTATGAATAGGCTACGCTTTTCAAATGTAGCTTAAAAAAAGTGTGGTTGAATGGGTATTTTTCTTGTAGTGTCCCTAAGGTGAGTAAGGAGTTCACCCTCTTCTTTTCTTATTAATACATTCGGCAATCATACTCTCTTATGGAGAGTTAATGTTCTTCATTCCTTGTATAGCAAGCTAACCCTATGAGCTTCCAAAAGAGTAGAGAGAACATCAAAATTCAAAGCACAAAAGATAAGAAATCCTCCTCCATTTTTTTACTATACATTCGGCCATATGGCCCACTAGGAGCAAGAAGATGCACTCTCATTATTTGACCATATTTCACTCATATATGATGTTCTAGGATTACTCAAGACTCAAACTCAAGGAAGTGAGAATCCACTCCCTTCCTTTCACCATGGGTTCAGCCATAAGGCTTTATAATTAAATAACATATTGCTTTTCTTAGAAAGTTCTTGGAGCCTAGAGCAACCGTAAAAGTGATTTGAGGATCTTGACTAAAGAGGTAAGAGTTAGGACTAGGTAGAAAGCTTACTATGTGCATAAAGTGCCTTCGTTGATGCTTAATGACAATTTGTGATGATGAATAAACTCTAGATATTTTGATACATAAATACTTATATTTAGAAAACTTGATGGAAATTATATGGTAATGCGGAGTAGCCGAATGGCCTAAGGTTCTTTGGGCAAAATTGTAACTCGTAAAAGATAATAAACAAGTAAAAAAGCCTTATAAAATAATGCTTAAAAATTTGAAAGAATAAGAGATTAAGACACTAGGATGAAAGTTCCTAAAGAAGTCTAAAAGAGACATAATCATAAAATTTTGCTCAACGAAAAATATATGATGCACTAATTTTGGCCTAGATGTAACTAGGAGTTAAAGTGGGCTAGGAAATACAATTAATAAAATATGAGAGTTAAATAAAGATATAGAAGGTCTAGGACAATAAGGATAATTGTAAAAACATTCGGGCATAATTGACATGAGGGGTAAAGTCTACGGGTGCTAAGTAATTATGGAAAGATCCAGTTATAAATAATATAAAAAGTATAGTCTAAGGGTAAAAAATATAGATATAGCAAACACATAAGATAAGGATAAGAAATTAGAGGTAAAATGGTAAATTAGACTAGGAAGGATAAAATTATCATTAGTAAAATGTCTCAGAATGAAATAGTAAGCTAAGGTGTACTCGAGACGATTTGGTAAAAGATAAGGTAAAAAACTAGTAGTTAATGAGTTACAGGTAAAATGGTCATTTAAGAATAAGTATAAGACTAATGTGGTAAAAATAAAGAAAGGGTAGAAAGGTTACATTAGAAGTTGCTAAGGGCAAAACTATAAATAAGAAAAAGAATGTCTTAAAAAGCTTTAAGAATAAAGGAGGAAAAGTGTAAAAGGTTTTATGAATAAAGATTAAGGGTAAAAGGATCCTTTAGAGAGAAGGGGACATTTCAGTAATTTAAATGACTAAAGACAAAAGGATCTTTTAGATATACCAAAATATACTAAGATAATTGAAAAAGTCCTAAGTGTCTTAAGAAAGACCGCCTGACAAGCAGAGGAATTATCCCGCTTGACTAATGTCGAAAGAGGTGAGGATGCCTACAATAGAATCTGCCTCTCACTGTGAGCCTTTAGTGGTATCAAGCCTTACGTCAATTGCCCAGCACCAGGATTGACATCGTTACAACCATGAGGTACATAGGATGACCAACACAGTTAAGAGATCATATTCGGGTGTTACTCTGAGTAACATCAGGTTGCGGATAGTCAACCAACGCATGCCTACTTGCTGCATTTCTTTATGATTTGTGATTGCATGTGTAATTGTATTTCCTATTATTGTTTTACTATTTTGATAAGAGCGTGTAATATCCCTCGAGGTAACTTGGTAGCATAGTAACAAATTCCTTAGGTTAAGTACCCAAAACCCTCGACTTTCATCTTCACATCTTACTGGGAACTTTAGGTTCTCAATCTCCCTTCTTTACCTCATTCTACAGATGGGCTCGGGAGTAGTGTTCTTTGAGTACCCTGCACTATGTCACTAGGACGATCCCATATGAGGTAGCACTTTCATATGGGGAGAGCCACATGCGTGCATGTACATCCTTCCTGATAAAACGTTCTCACATCCTTTATTTAGTCCTGAGTTTGACCCTGACTTGTCTTTCGATTTTTTATTATCTGAACTGTATCTCAGAGGCACCCACCACTCTTTTTCACCACAGCCACTATACTAGATGGACTCGGAGTTGGAGTCTTCTATCATTTTTTTGCCAGAGTATCCACACTAGTTTGACCCAGCACCTGGGCTAGTGATACCGGTGGAGTCTATGCTTGATTAACAATCCCTGGACCCGGTGGTCAAGTAATTTGGTCTCCTGGGAGAGGTTGGCCACAGTCATTCCCAATGGCTTTATATCGACTTCATCCGAGTAGGATCTATCGGAGCATGTCGAGGCCAGTGAAAATCACATAGTTATTGACCTAGTCTTCAGTTTGTCAGAGAGAGAAAAGATGAGAGATGGAGAGCCAGACAGTAGTCCAATGACCACGTATGATAGACTCGATATGCAACAGTCTCACAGATGTTTGTAGGAAGTAGTTTTTCGTAGCTAGTAGTATACCCTCATTGTAGATAATTTTTTTGCCAGGGAGATGATTTTACTTTGGTAGGCAAGTTCTAGAGTAGGGACTTATACGTGAGCCGGAGCTTGAGTGTCAGCTATGTATATATCTACTTATTATGCTATGGGTACTATGTATATAAGTGAAGTCGAATGTATTGACCAATCTTATGTATGAAACTGCGCCCTAGTGGCCATCCACGTATAGTATATGCCTTTTTGCTATAGTTTGTTGTTATATTAAGTTCTTGTATTTTTCATCGCTTTTGAACTTTGTTGTGAAAATATTCATATAATCTTAACTAACCTACGATCCAAACAATGCTACAAGCTCATAATTATCATATAATATACAATATATAAGGTCTAAAGTCCTATAGGTTAACTGAATAGTAATACTTGATGATTGACATTGGTCATGACATGCTAAAAGTTAGGTCATTACGTGCATTATATGATCGACTCTTAGTTTTAAAGTCCCTCCAGCATCAAGTTCCCCTCATCCAAACACTGCCTATAATGTCATACTATAGGGAAAACAACCTTTAACTACCTCTTTACATGCAAAAATTATGAGATAAAAAATTTGGAGTAGAAACCCTCTTAATGGAGTTATAGATGAAAAAGACAAAAATTGTTCTAATTTCAACATTGAAAGGAGAAGAAAATTCACCTCAAGACACAGGAGTCAGAATAAATAAAGAACCTTCAGCCAGTAGTTTTAATTTGCTAAAATACATGGTGAGCTAGAAATTGCTTCATCTTCGACACAAGAAGGAGCCTCTCCAGATAAAGCAGTAACAATTTCCAAGAAGATACTTTAATATTTACTCTCATATTCAGTAATGAACTCCCACCAAACTTAGATTTATGGATTAATATTTTTTTTCATCATTATCTATTTCTAGCTTTGTTAGAGCATCAGAAGACTCGTGTTATTTTCTTTCTTTGTCCTATTTGAATAACTATATTCTTTTTATTTAAATAAATACAAATTTATCTTTAAAAAAATTATTTGATAAAATAATGCAGTTGTAATTCAATTTGTGAAAAAATCCATCATTAATAACTCTAGTTGCAACTCTTTTAAATTTATTTGATGCTTTGTTTTATAAAAATCTAATAAGTTTAATAGTAATTTTTTAAAAAACTTATTTAATATTTAAAAAAAATATAAATTTATTGTAAAATTTCATAAATCTAATTATCTTATTAATCTTAAAATCATTTATATTTATTCTAGATTACATTATACATCAAAAATCATCATGATGGTAAAATTGTATATTATGATAATCAACTATGAATGCAAATAAATGATGATAAAATTGTATATTATGATAATCAACTATCAATGCAAATAAAAGTCTTTAAATAAAAAATTTGTTTTCTATCTTAATAAAATTAAAGAAGAAAAAAGAACTCTTTTTGTTATTGAAACCATGATTATAAATTCCCACAAATAAACAACCAGAGTCTTCAATAAATATGAATATATGGATTTAATTAGTGAAAATCCTTTGTAGAATAGTTTTGATAAGAAAAAGAAAAATTTTACCAACATAAAAGTAAGCTTAAGAAAATATAAGAGCCAGACAACATGGAGATTCAAATATCTACAAAGGATGCAATAAGACACCTACCTTCCCTCTTTGTTTATATCCAAAAATAAGGTCTATCTACTAATGCAAATTTTCTAAGACATAGTTAGATTCAAGATCTTACCTATGCTTATTGATGAACTCTCTAGCATTACTTTTCATTCGGAGAGATAATATAACATCTCCAACCTTAAAAATAGACAATAATTGTTAAACATAGTAACTTTACTAAAATTTTGGCTTTCTAAATTATAGACACGGATAGGATAACTAAGTAAATATTGAAACTAGAACAACCTTCTTTCCCAAGTCAAGATTGAATTGATTCTCGTGGAAAGGAGAGTTGGGTGTTCATGCGAGGTCGCCAGAGAAGAGGCAGTGGTCAGCGAAAAGGAAGAAAGTGGTAGCGATGGTGAGTGGGGCGACAGAATCGCAATTGAAGAGGTAGTTGTCGAGAAGTGAAACGGGATAAGAAACGGAGAGGGTAGAAAAGAAAAAAAGGAGAAAGAAGAATAGGGTAGTGCGGTGGATAAAGAACATAGTTGAAAAGGTAAAGAAAGAAGTTAGAGACTGTTCTGTCCTTAGCACACGTGACAATTAATGACCACGTGTGCGAATTAATATGCCAATTCAATATTTTTTGTTAGTGAGTCACGCCAAAAATTAATTTGAGGATTGTTTTGGCCAATAAAAAAAAATTACAGAACTTAATATATGTATTAATTTTTTTTGAGAATTAAAATATCTACTTTTAAAATCTTCAAAAAGTGATTTTAATAATTACTCTAAATTTATTATAATATTTTGTTCATTTATTGTATTCTTTGTGTATAAAAAATAGTACGTATACATGAATCAGTTACAATCATTATGCATTTATAAATGTGTTATTTAAATTATTTTTAATATATATTATATATTATAATAATTTTAAAAATTCAATAACCTACAAAATTTATTGTTTTTAATTTTTTGGTTAGTATTTTTAGTAATTACTATATTTTTAAATCATATTGACTAACTACTAGCTAAATTAATAAATTTTAATAATTTTTTAATATTTTTTGTACATATATTTTATATAAATAATAAATTTAATTCATAGTAAAATTGATTATTTATTTATGAAAAATACTAAAATGCCATCAAAATTTATTATTTTTATCTATTACTTAGTCATTAATTTAATTTTTTTAATATAATTATTTTAATCTAGTAATCTAATAATACATTTTATCTCATCTTTTTAAATATTAATAATTAAGTGATAATAAAAAATAATAAATTTTGATAATTTTTTAATTCTTTTTAATTTCTTTAGACCGTCGCTGTATTGTTTATTTGTATTAGGGGGTGTACATGGCCCGACCCGACCTGAAGACCCGGCTCGGCTCCGAACACTTTAGGGGCTAATTTAGTGTGATTTCATCGGGTCTAGGATCGGGTAAGGGTATCAAAAATAGACCCGGTCATTATTTCGGGTCGGGTCCGAGCCATAGCTCGGGTCACCCAAACTCAGCCCGATGGCCCGGTCATCATACACAATTAATATTTTATGTTGGATGATGGCTATTTTTATGTGAAATTTAAATATTATAAACCTTAATATTTTGTGTTATTAGTCATTTATAAGATTATAAGTTAATATTTTATATTTAAAATGCATAAGACTTTACACTAATGCATAATATTATGTTATTTGTATTGATTTAAATATTTGGTGTTAGACAATATTAGTATTGATTATGGTTATACTTTAATTTTAGAGAAGAGTTGGTTCTTGTTATATTTTTTTTAAGTGAATTTTACTGTGTGAATTGTGAAATAAAGGTTGGAAATTAGGTAATTTTTACATGCTCAAGACCCAGTTTTCACCCGGTTTTTATCCGGTTTTCATCCGGTCTGAATGTACGTAGGTTTCATCGGATCTAAAATCGAGTTAGGGTCCAAACATTAGGTCCGGTCTATATTTTGGATCAGATTTGGGTTAAGCCAAACCCGGTGTTACCCAACCTATGTACACCCCTAATTTGTATTGCTATTTTAACTGCCCAATAAACCGGACCTTAAGTCATAGTCAATCACAATTCATGCACAAATCTGGCCAGAACCCAATATCACAAACAGGGTAGCAAAAACGTTTCCTTCTTGTAAATTTTTCTTGTGATTAAATTCTATAACAAAATACTCCAAATAAATAAACAAAACAAGTAGCAGTACTAGAACAATAAATAATAAAGATTTTCTCTTCCCAGTTTCCAGTTCCATGCCGCGTTCACTGAGTTCCAACTTCATATCATATCCTTTCACACTCAAAATCGAAAAATCCCAAGTTTCTGCGCAAAATCTGTCACCTTGAAATCAAGATACAGAAACGTCTCAATTATTATCGACATCAGGATCAATAACAAGAACAATAAGAAACAAACACTTGATCAGATCTAGAGCAAAAAGGATCTCTTCAAAGCGCCCATCGAAATGGCGCTAATATCCTTCACTCTACTCTCCCTGATTCTCGTTTCCTCACTATCAATTCCAAACCTTGCTCACTGCAAGACCCTCAAACGTGACGGTAACGTTTATGTGATTTACTCTCTTCTTAAAAACACCACTCGACCCATGTGGTTTTCTCTTACCCTTTCTCTGATTCCGTTGGTGAGGTTGCGCTTTGGGTCGGAATCGGTGATGGGCATGTTTTGTTTTTCATAAAGATATTTATTTTTCTTATTTTTTGGGTTCTATTTTTGGCAGTTAAAGCTTTGAATGAGATCAAGGCTTCGCTTGGTTGGAGAGTGGTGTATGCGTGGGTTGGAGATGACCCCTGCGGTGATGGAGATCTACCTGCATGGTCTGGTGTCACCTGTTCCACTGTCGGTGATTATCGTGTTGTCACCGAGCTGTGAGTATAAAGTTTCTTCTCTATCATTCATGTTCAGTTTATTAAAAGATTGAATTGTGTTATGCTATGTGAAAGAAAAAGGGAAGAACGTGTTTTTTACTTTTGCCATTGATGGAGTAATCGGAATTATTCGGCTATTTTTCTTTATTTTCAGTGAGGTGTATGCTGTGTCTATTGTGGGACCTTTTCCTACTGCTGTGACAAGCTTGTTGGATCTTACACGGCTGTAAGCATATTATTACTTGAATTATTTTGGATCTTCCATTTATATGTATAGTTATGTTGGACTTGGATGCTCATGAAATGAAGGCCAATTTGGAAAGTTGTATGTGTATGCTGTTCAAGTAGTTTTGCTGAAATCAAAGGTAGTTGTCTTGTGGAGTTTACATGGATTTAGGTGAACTGGAAATCTTGAAGAGTGAACCCTATTGGAGACAGAACTTGTAAACACATTGAGTTAACTTTAGAGTATGATAACCTTGGCTGAATCTAAGGATGGTAATTGGTTGGCTGATGAAACCTTGGTACTGGAAGGTTGGATTCCTAGTTTGCAATAACATATTGAATTAGATGTTGCTATTGTAGACCTTGGATAGTTTAGCCTATGTCTTGGTGTTTAATTGAAGTCGAAGGTTTTTTGTTTACTCTGGTAACTTTTAATGTGCATATATAAGTGTGCTCAATATAACCTAGAGAGAGATGTAGACGTACATTGGTGAAAGATTTATAATTTTAACTATACTGGAATGATGTTTAGCAATGTATTTATAGTGGTAAAAACTGTTATGTGATCGAATATTGTATTCTCATTGCAGGGATCTCCATAATAACAAGTTGACCGGGCCTATTCCTCCTCAAATTGGACGTTTGAAGCGTCTTAAGATACTGTATAATTAATTATTCCTTACCACTTTCTGGTTCCACCATTCATTTTGTTTTCTGAATACTTCAATTTTGATATGATGCATTATAATGACATACTTATTTTTCTGTAATCTATAATCTGCGTTAACAACTTCTGTTGATTTATGATTATTATGCTTTTTCCGTTGCTTTCTATACTCTCAATTGTTAACGCCTGATAGTTTTATTTCTATTATGTTGTGGTTCATGTCATTACTTCCTTACAGAAATTTGAGGTGGAACAAATTGCAAGATGCAATTCCTCCAGAAATCGGTGAGCTTAAAAGTTTAACTCATCTGTGAGTAATTCTTACTCCACTGTGCTCGATAGTCTTATCTTGCCCCATTTTCTTATTTAACTTGCAATTGAGATATGATAACATTATGCAGATACCTAAGCTTCAATAACTTCAAGGGAGAAATCCCTAAGGAGCTTGCAAATCTTCCTAACCTTCGGTACCTCTACCTTCATGAAAACCGTTTAACTGGAAGAATACCACCAGAATTGGGCACACTACAAAACCTTCGGCACTTGTAATGTTCGAATCTTACGGGGATCTGCTTGTGCACAGTAAACTATTTATATCTGATAGTAATGGTTTCTCATGTTTCTAGGGATGCTGGTAACAATCATTTGGTTGGTACCATAAGGGAACTCATTCGTATTGAAGGTTGCTTCCCAGCACTTCGCAACCTGTAAGTTTTTGCAGGCTATTTATTTTCTCTTAGATGTAACCTTTGGATCCTAAATGGATTGCATTTGCTTGTGAATATTAACAAGTTTTGTTATACCCAGATATCTAAACAATAACTATTTTACGGGAGGAATACCTGCACAACTTGCTAACTTGACTAGTCTTGAAATCTTGTGAGTATTACATTTTCTTCTATCTCTCTATATCTCATCTTCCCTCTGTATGTGTGTGTGGTTAGTGCAAGGCTATCAAACTCAAGAGGTCAGCTAAACTCATGAGGTTTAGCTAAACTTAATCATAACACTCAACTCTTATGCTTGCAACTCGCAACCTGATTTTGGAACTTAAACTTGGACACTCATAAGAGTTTTATTCCCGGGTGTGTCATGATAGCATGTGACAAAATTGCTAAACAATTCCGTTGTCGTTGTTGTTACAAAAAAGTGGTGCCTGTTTGTTGGTGGCAGGTACTTGTCTTACAACAAGATGTCAGGAGTTATACCGTCTAGCATTGCTCATATTCCTAAATTGACATACTTGTAAGTTTGTTTTCCAACCTAATTCTTTGATAGTTTCTGGTCCAGTAAAATACATTTTTAGAGATATGTAAACTAGGAATTGATTGGAAAATGCATTCAGGGCATTTGCATCAAGTAGAGACTCTAGATTTTTTTTTTTATCATAAAAGAATAAATTTTTATGTTTTGTTGCAATATAAAGTTTCGTTTAATTTAGTTTACATTTGTTTCTCATGCTTGCAATATTATTAAGCTTATAGAGGAGGCCATGTAGAAAAAGTGATGCTAGTGTCAATCAGCCCTTTATGTTTTCCATTTTCACTTTGTCCATTACGTTGAAAAATCAATTGTACTTGGACATAAATGTGTCTAAATACATTTATTTTTCTACTATATAAAAAAAGTAAAAATGGCAATTAGTTTGAAACGAAGATAGTATTGATTCTCTACTTACAATACTATAATATAGTTTGATCATATTTATGTCTCGTGTAAAAATGGAGATGGGAATTTTCTCTGATTTTCTTTGGACACTGCTATTTAGGGTATCAAATATGTAGATACTTGCAATATATATGTTTGGCATTTTTTTTCTTTTACTTTGTAATTTCAATATGTATATGTTTTCCATCTTTGTTTCAGGTACTTGGATCATAACCAGTTTTCAGGGAGAATCCCGGAACCCTTTTACAAGCATCCATTCTTGAAAGAAATGTAAGTTTCCAACATATTTAATTAACAATGTGTTTGTTTCAGTTTATTTTACCAGAAAATTTCTTTATTTACTGGGAAAAGAAATTTTTTTAGCTAAGTTGGATAAATTTTAGAGAGAACCAGGCATTTTCAATTTTCATATAAAAGAAGGCGAATACCCATCCCGGCCCCTAGTAATTTTTTCGAAAGACTATGAAACTCCTAAGAAAAAAAAAAAACCCATTTCGGCCTCTGATAATTAACTCCATGAGACTGATTAGTCCCTCTATTAATGATCTCTCTCCAGAACATGTTTATGTGACTCGCTAATCACTAATATATCCTTGATTTAATTTTTATAAGTAAAAACAATTTAAAAATCACTAATATTTGTTAGTTTTACACAATAAATTTAGTCCATTTATTTAAAAAATGTAAAAAAAAAAACTAACAATTACCCCCTAAAAGACAAGACTCCCAACAAAAAAGAATTTGTAAATCTTAGTTGATTCTTAACAGATAAATCAACAGTTTAACATGTTATGTAGATTTATTTTATTAATACACAGAGAAAATATTGACAGAAGCGCTAATCAGTCTCACAGAAATAAAGTTCAAAGGCTGGAAAGGGTATTTTTTTCGTTGTGGGCCTCATGTTTTGAAGTAATTATCAGGGACAGTTTAGAATTTTTTCTCTATAAAAAATTATAAAGAAATCCGTGAAATCACTTTTTAAAAACAAAAAGGCACCCTCGCTAAAACAGTCATTCTCATTGAACTGATAACATTGTGTTGTGAAACAGGTACATTGAAGGAAATGCATTCCGACCTGGTGTCAACCCCATTGGTTTTCATAAAGTGCTCGAAGTTTCTGATGCAGACTTCCTTGTTTAGTTATATAAAACCAAATCAAAATTATTTTAATTTTCCAGGAAGTGTGAATGTATAATTATTAAAATAAAAAATAGTTCCTCTAATAGTCCCAAGTGAAATATAGCCTAATAGGTAATCCAAATTTTTGTCTAAAGCTTATTATCGACCAACGTTTCACATCTCCTTTTTTGTTCCTTTGTAGTTTTGTACTATAGAACGGCTCTGAAGTCACGAGATAGATAACACGGAAGCATTATTCTTACGGTTCACAACTCATCTACCAGAGAAGTCCTGGTAGTTGGTTCTGATAAACATACAAGAAACTGAGTTTTTCCATATATATATATATATATATATATATATATATATATATATATACTTTACATTTGTTGTTGAGGGTTTAATACTTAACTCGTTCAATGTTACAAGAAATGTATATTATGATTTGTTCTAAGGGTTACTTAAAATGTTGATTTGGGCCCGAACTTGAGGTCCAGATCCCTTTGTATGACAGCGTCCGACTTGTTGATATCGAGGTGCCATTTGTCCGAGTTTCTCGTGAGAAGGTTTAGGCAGATTTTTGGTAGATTAAAACGTAAATAATACCTGAGGGGTGTCGGTGTATTTATAGTAAATTTGATAATTTTGTTGCGGTAGTTTCATCTTTATTGATGGATAAACGTTCCCTTTTATCTTGAGAGTTTGTTGAGGTCTATCTTTTAGGGAAGATAGAGATAGTGGAGAGATTCGCGGAGGCAATTATTTGCTCGGGCAAGTAGAGGTAGATTCCTTTCACGGTGTTGGACCTCTTTAAAGAAGTCGGGTATGGGTTAGAGGCCTCTTCTGTGGGTCAGACCTTTTCTCTTTATTGGGTCTGTCTTTATTTGTTGGATCAGGGTATGAATAGTACCCCTGCTTGAGTTCGAACTTTATGTTAGGTCAGGCTCGAGCATTTAGTGGCTTCAGCTTTAATGTTGGGTATGCCGGCCTCAGGAGGTCGGGCACTCGATGTATTTTTGAATTTTTGAACGTTACCCCCTTTAAATGAGGGGTTAACTTGACGCAGCAGTTTTCTTGGGATGCGCGCACGTCTTTAGGGGGGATGATAGGACTTTTTTGCCCCTTCTCTCATAAAAATGCTTCACCTCTTCTTCTTCATTTCCACACTTCTGAAAGTATTTTGCTACTTTTCTCTTCGCTTTCTTCTTTCGCAGAGAACTTTTTCTTCCTTGTTACTGTAAATATTTTCTCCTTTTTTTTAGTAGTTCACTTTGTGATTCCCTTTCCAAGACGTTCTTCGTTTTGGCTTGCGTTTAACGAAGAGGATCATCCGTGAATTGCCGCTTGATGTGCCCCTCTCCCTTTTGACTTTTGTTAAGGTTGGTGCCTTATCTTCTTGTCAATCTTTATGGTCTATTTGCTTGAGACTGTTCTGATTGGTCCCTTGAAAAAAAATTGTCGTCGATGTTGATGTGTTTGTTTTCTTATTCTTGGAGTTGCTTTTAACTGTTGTTGCGTTAATTTTGCTAAGAAGTCTTTCGGTCTTCTCCATCAATTGAGATTGATATAGAATGTTTGGCTGTGTGTTATTTTGTAGAACTATAGTTGTTCGAAATTTTTTATTGTCATTTGATTGTCGCTTGAGATCATCTTGAGGAATTCTGAATTTTGCAAAAATTTTTGAAAATTATAGCCGTGAAATTTATAGCTGCTTTGTTGTTTGCTTGGTTGCATTCGTATTACCCCCAATGGTGTCGCTAACCATATGGTGATGTCAGTTTCTGATAGCATAGGAGGGATACCATTTTCGCGTGCTTTGTAGGAAAAAGAAAATGGCTTTCTTTGGTTTTACATGTTTTTGACCGACTTCTTTTGGACGACGTCCGAGTTATTGTAGTAACGATCTCTTCATTTTGCATCTGTAAGTATAGCCTTTATGTTGCATTCTGTTGTCCCCAATATGTTGACTAAAGTTTACCCTAGCCTTTTAACTTGGGTAGATACGTCTATCCTTTCTTGCGTTCTAGTAGTGGATAAGGAGTATTGTGATACTTTTCGTAAGCATTATAAGATTTGTGAATATAGAGATGACGAGAGAAATTATGAGGAGAGAGTTTGTTTTTGTCCTTTGGATAACTCTAAATGCCCTTTTTTCTATGCCTATGATTGCTTTTTCTTCAAATTACGTGTTTCACTCCCTTTTACCATTTTTGAGTCGAATATTCTGTGGACTTGCAATATTGCTCCTTCTCAACTTCACCCGAATTCCTAGGACTTCTTAAAGATTTTCCAGCTCCTCTACCAAGAACTTTATGTCCGACCTTTTATTAAGGTCTTTTTTACCTGTTCGTCTTGTCCAAGCCTGAGACGTTGAAAGGGAAAGCTTCTTGGTTTTCCTTTTGCGCCATCCATGGTAGAAAGATTTTCTCCATTTTTGATGAGTTTTTTTACGACTTCAAGAATTACCTTGTTAAGGTTCGATCTCTAGAGGGTGTCCGACCTTTCTATCTAGACGAGAATGATGAGACTTCCTTTTTCCCTGTATTGGCAAGAAGAGCCCGTGATAGCCAAATACACTGTAGATAAGTTAGACGAAGTTGAAATATATTTTATGGACGTGTTGCAAGAGTTCTGAGGCCGAGCTTTTAACTTAGACACAAAAAGGTTATAGGGGATCTTGGTCAGCTTCGGTCCAAGCTAGGTAGTCTCCCAACCTCTAGCTTTTATGATTTCTTAAGTTGTATTTTGTTGTTCTAATGTGCCTTTCATTCTTGTAGAGTCCATGGCTTTCAAGACCTCTTCTATGAAATATTTGCATTAGACTCGGAAGACAGTTGTGGACTGAGGTCTTCAGGGTAAAGAGATTGAGGAGGCTTCATCCCGATCTTCCCCAAAGAATTCGGATTCTGGTCCTACTGCTCAAAAGAAGATCATCCCTACTCCTTCCATTCGATTGATTTCCTCTGACCCACCTTCAGAGAGATCGGGTGCCCCGTCTTCCCCATCGCCTTCAAGGCCTCCTCCCGAAAAACAAAAGACTATTAGGGAGTTAAGCATCAACGATAAAGAGTTTGATGGGTTTGCTCAGAGTGAGAAGAATATCTTGCCTCATAGTCACATAGGCATGGAGGATGTGTCTATTCAAAATTACCTCAGCCATATGGCCCGTAATGATATTCGAATGGCAGGAGTGTGCACTACTCTAGCTAAGGAGCTGAGAAAGACTCCTATTGGTGCCACTCAAAGATTTCTTTATTCTACCCGAGGTGAGGTGGAGAAACTAAATATTTTGAAGGAGGAGTTGGAGGAGGAAAATGCCAGGCTGAAATCCGACCTGGAAAAGGCTCGTGCCCGGGTTAAGACAGCTGAGGCTGTCGCAGCTGTGTCTGAAGGGGTGAAATAGAAGGCCGAAAAGAGTTACACTCGGGTCTTTGGGGAAAAACTTGACCTTCAAGAGGAGTTAAAGAATGCCCAGGAGGAGTACGCTGCCCTTGAGGAAAACGTGGTCAGAGGGATGGACGAGATGTTCGACAATTTAAAGAATCAAATCGAAGTCCTCGCCCCGACTTCAATCTTTCCTTGTTCAACTAAGACAAGATCGTTGTTGACGGGAAGATCGTGCCGAGCCCCAATGATGATAAGGAGCCTCAACCTGACCCGAAGTCCCAAGGTAGTCGACCTCCTCAGATCCACGAGGTCCCCACCAAGGTCAAAAATGCTGAAACTCCTTTCTCGCCTCTTGGTCCTATTCCGGCTGTCCCTGTCTCGGTGCATCCTCCAACCCCTCTTGTCCGAGGTAAATATGTTGAGATTGGTGAAGACCTCAACCCTCTACTTGGTGCCACTTTTTAGAATGCTCTTACATTTTTATTTGGGATGTTCGAAATAACCTAACTTGTGGGTCTTATAATACTTTATTTTTTGTAACAGTTAGTAGCTTTTTTGAAGATTTTGCTTTTGTTATGGTTGCTTTTTATATAACTTTATAAAGTAGTATTCGATTTACTTTCTTGTATCTTAAAGAACTTTTTTTCTTTTTAAACGAATGAAGCTAGGTCTTTGAGGTTGAATATAGTTTGCTTGATTTCGGATCTTAGCAACTTTTTTAAGTAATGAATTCATTTATCAGTTTCCTTTCCTAGTTCTGACCTTGTATAGTCAGACCTTATTAAGTTACTTTTACACTTTGTTTTTATCCGGCTTGTGGTTGAAGTCAGTTTTCACGAGTTGTTTCTATAACTTTTTATATTAATTTGTACCTCGTTGCTTAATCTTGCCGACCATTTTAGGTTGGGCAATGATTTTTGTGATTTGTCGAGCTTAAATTAATACGTTTTAAATAGGAAACTTTTGAAGAAAGAAGTAGGAATTTTATTGATAAGCGAAAAATTCCTTTAAATAAACCTACGTACTAAGGGCTTAAGTCCCTTAGCCCTTGTTTTGGTGCCTCATTAAAACCCCCTTCGAAAAAAACCATTTTTCAGGGAAAAAAATCCTAAGGTCGGGAAAAAGAGTACATGGTGCACGAAATTGCAATCACACTTTTGCAATCCCGCACAACTAACCAGCAAGTGCACTGGGTCGTCCAAGTAATACCTTGCGTGAGCAAGGGTCGATCCCACGGAGATTGTCGGCTTGAAGCAAGCTATGGTTATCTTGTAAATCTTAGTCAGGATATCAGGAATTATCAGGATTGATTGTAAAGAGCTAAAGAACATGAAAAAGGTACTTGTTTTGCAGTAATGGAGAATAGGTTGAGGTTTGGAGATGCTCCATCTTCTGAATCTCTGCTTTCCTACTATCTTCTTCTTCAAACACGCAAGTCTCCTTCCATGGCAAGCTGTGTGCAGGGTTTCACCGTTGTCAGTGGCTACCTCCCATCCTCTCAGTGAAAGCGATTGCATATGCTCTGTCACAGCATAGCGGAATTCATCTGTCGGTTCTCAATCAGGCCGGAATAGAATCCAGTGATCCTTTTGCGTCTGTCACTAACGCCCCGCCTTCAGGAGATTGAAGCACGTCACAGTCATTCAATCATTGAATCCTACTCAGAATACCACAGACAAGGTTTAGACCTTCCGGATTCTCTTGAATGCCGCCATCAGTTCTAGCTTATACCACGAAGATTCCGATTAAAGAATCCAAGAGATAACTACTTAATCTAAGGTAGAACGGAGGTGGTTGTCAGTCACACGTTCATGGTTGAGAATGATGATGATTGTCACTGATCATCACATTCATCCGGATTAAGAACAAGTATTATCTTAGAATGGAAGCAAGCATGATTGAATGAGAAATAGTAGTAATTGCATTAATCCATCAAGACACAGCAGAGCTCCTCACCCCCAACCATGGGGTTTAGAGGCTCATGCTGTGGAAAGTACACAATGAAACGTCTAAAATGTTATGAGGTCATCAGGTGCTGATACAATGTCAAAAGATCCTATTAATAGTAAACTAGTGTCCTAAGGTTTACAGAAATGAGTAAATGACATAAAAATCCACTTCCGGGCCCACTTGGTGTGTGCTTGGGCTGAGCAATGAAGGAATTTCGTGTAGAGACCTTTTCTGGAGTTAAACGCCAGCTTTCATGCCAGTTTGGGCGTTTAACTCCAAATTTTATGCCAGTTCCGGCGTTTAACGCTGGAATTTCTGTAGGTGACTTTGAGCGCCGATTTGGGCCATCAAATCTTGAGCAAAGTATGGACTATTATATATTGCTGGAAAGCCCAGGATGTCTACTTTCCAATGCCGTTGAGAGCGCGCCAATTAGGCTTCTGTAGCTCCAGAAAATCCACTTCGAGTGCAAGGAGGTCAGAATCCAACAGCATCTGCAGTCCTTTTCAGTCTCTGGATCAGATTTTTGCTCAGGACCCTCAATTTCAGTCAGAAAATACCTGAAATCACAGAAAAACACACAAACTCATAGTAAAGTCCAGAAAAGTGAATTTTAATTAAAAACTAATAAAAATATACTAAAAACTAACTAAAAGATACTAAAAATATACTAAAAACAATGCCAAAAAGCATACAAATTATCCGCTCATCACAACACCAAACTTAAATTGTTGCTTGTCCCCAAGCAACTGAAAATCAAAATAGGATAAAAAGAAGAGAATATACTATAGACTCCAAAATATCAAAGAAACATAGCTCCAATTAGATGAGCGGGACTAGTAGCTTTTTGCCTCCGAACAGTTTTGGCATCTCACTCTATCCTTTGAAGTTCAGAATGATTGGCATCTATAAGAACTCAGAACTCAGATAGTGTTATTGATTCTCCTAGTTAAGTATATTGATTCTTGAACATAGCCAGTTTATGAGTCTTGGCTGTGGCCCAAAGCACTCTGTCTTCCAGTATTACCACCGGATACATACATGCCACAGACACATAATTGGGTGAACCTTTTTAGATTGTGACTCAGCTTTGCTAAAGTCCCCAATTAGAGGTGTCCAGGGTTCTTAAGCACACTCTTATTGCTTTGGATCACCACTTTATTTCTTTCTTATTCTTTCTTTTTCTTTTTCTTTCTCTTTTTTTTTTCGAAAATATATATTTTTTTTGTATTCACTGCTTTTTCTTGCTTCAAGAATCTATTTGATGATTTTTCAGATCCTCAATAACAGTTCTCTTTCTCCTCATTCTTTCAAGAGCCAACAATTTTAACATTCTTAAAACAACAAATTCAAGAGACATATGCACTGTTCAAGCATTCATTCAGAAAACAAAAAGTATTGTCACCACATCAAACTAATTCAACTAGTTTCAGAGATAAATTTCGAAATCCTGTACTTCTTGTTCTTTTGTGATTAAAGCATTTTTCATTTAAGAGAGGTGATGGATTCATAGGACATTCATAACTTTAAGGCATAAATTTTATTAATTATGAACTAAGAATAAGACTCAAATATAGATATAAAAATAGAAAACAAAACAAGAAAAACGAATAAAAATAGGCTCCTAATGATAGAGGTTTTCACAGAGTTAGGACTCAACAACCTTGATTTTGAGAAGTGGATGCTCCCTCAGCTTGAGAGGAGAGCTTTTGGCGCTTCATCTCTTGGATTTCACGCCCCTGCTTCTCTTGTTCCTTCAGTAATTTGCAGAGCATGCAGTTCTGATTCTGCTGTTCTTCCTTCAGTTGCTCCATAGTCTCTTGCAACTTGGTGATAGATGCTTCTAGGCTGGACCAGTAGTCAATTCTTGGGAATTCAGGGAGGAATTCCTGCGCCCTCCTCTTGATGGAGTTGTCTTGCACTTGTCCTTCCATTGACTTCTTGGTGATTGGATGCTCAATGGGTATGAACTCATCTATTCCCATCTTCACCCCAGCCTCTTTACAGAGCAAGGAGATCAAGCTTGGGTAAGCCAATTTGGCTTCAGTGGAATTCTTATTTGCAATTGTGTAGATCTCACAAGCAATCACATGATGCACCTCCACTTCTCTTCCAAGCATAATGCAATGAATCATCACTGCTCTCTTGATGGTGACCTCAGAACGGTTGCTAGTGGGTAATATGGAACGCCCAATAAAGTCTAGCCAACCTCTTGCAATTGGTTTGAGGTCTCCCCTCTTGAGTTGGTTTGGGACACCCTTAGAATTGGTTATCCACTTAGTTCCAGGGAGGCATATGTCCTCTAGAACTTGATCCAACCCCTTATCTACTCTCACCATCCTCCTATTAAAGGAATCAGGATCATCTTGCAGTTGAGGCAACTTGAAGATTTCTCTTATTTTGTCCAGATGGAAGTATGTAACTTTCCCTCTGACCATGGTTCTATAGGTATGGTAAGCAGTTCCAGTCATTCTCTGCTTATCTGTTAGCCACAGATTTGAGTAGAATTCCTGAACCATGTTCCTTCCAACCTTTGTCTCAGGATTGGTTAGAACTTCCCATCCTCTGTTTCGAATTTGCTCTTGGATCCCCGGATATTCATCTTCTTTCAGATCAAATTTCACTTCCGGGATCACTGACCTCAGACCCATTATTTTGTGATAATGGTCTTCATGTTCTTTAGTTAAGAACTTCTCTTGATTCCAAAGATTCTTTGGATTATTCTCTTTCTTGCCTCTTAAATTGGTTTGTTTTCCCTTAGGAGCCATGATATTGATGAATCTTGGCTTAGTGATCACGGAAAAGCACACCAAACTTAGAGGTTTGCTTGTCCTCAAGCAAAAGAAAAGAAAGAAGAGAGAGAGAAAAAGGAAATTCGAATGGTGTGGGTAAAGGGGGTTCCAAACGTGAATTTATAAGGGAGGGGAGAAGAGATTTCGAAAAAATAAAAATTTGAAAGGAGATTTGAGAAGATATGAAAAGAAATTGAGAAAAGGGTGAGTTTTTGAAGAAGATTTGTGATTAATTTGAAATAGATTTGAAGAATGGTTTTGATTTGTGAAGATTTGAAAGTGAATGATGAAAGGTTGAAGTGCATTTATGTAGAAGAGTATGGTTAAAAAGAGGAAAGTTTGAAAAAATTTGAGTTGAAAACAAAAATGTGGTCCCCCCACCTTTCTGGCGTTAAACGCCCAGAATGGCACCCATTCTGGCGTTTAACGCCCATTTGCTACCCCTTTTGGGCGTTTAACGCCCAGCCAGGTGCCCTGGCTGGCGTTAAACGCCAGAAATCCTTTATCACTGGGCGTTTTTCCAAAACGCCCAGGATGCTGCACACCTGGCGTTAAACGCCCAGAATGGTGCCCATTCTGGCGTTTAACGCCCAAAATGGTACCATTACTGGCGTTAAACGCCCAGAATGGTGCCCATTCTGGCGTTTAACGCCCAAAATGCCCCTTACTGGCGTTTTTTTCGCCAGTAAGCTCATTTTCTCTGCTTTTTGAGCTGAATCCTTCTGTAACTCTGTGAATTCCTTCATTTTTGATACTTGCCTCTGTAAGAACAATTCATACAACTTTCTAATGACTGGGTTGCCTCCCAGCAAGCGCTTTTTTACTGTCTTTAGCTGGACTTTTACTGAGAATCACTCAAGCCTCAGTTTTGAGCATTCCTGCTCAAAATTTCCTTCAAGATAGTGCTTGATTCTCTGTCCATTTACAATGAACTTTCTGTCAGAATCAGTATCCTGAAGCTCAACATATCCATATGGTGAGACTCCTGTAATCACATACGGACCCCTCCACCGGGATTTGAGTTTTCCTGGAAACAGTTTGAGCCTAGAGTTGAAGAGCGGAACTTTTTGTCCTGGCTCAAAGACTCTGGTTGACAACTTCTTGTCATGCCATTTCTTTGCCTTTTCCTTATAAATTTTTGCATTTTCAAAGGCATTGAGTCTGAACTCCTCTAGCTCATTTAGCTGGAGCAATCTTTTTTCACCAGCTAACTGTGCATCCATGTTTAGGAATCTGGTTGCCCAGTAGGCTTTGTGTTCCAGTTCCACAGGCAAATGACAGGCCTTCCCATACACCAATTGGTATGGAGAGGTTCCTATAGGAGTCTTGAATGCTGTTCTGTATGCCCACAGAGCATCATCCAAGCTCTTTGCCCAATCCTTTCTTCGGGCTATCACAGTCCGTTCTAGGATTCTTTTTAGCTCTCTGTTAGAGACTTCAGCTTGCCCATTTGTCTGTGGATGATACGGAGTTGCCACCTTATGGCTGATTCCATATCTAACCATAGCAGAGTATAGCTGTTTATTGCAGAAATGAGTGCCCCCATCACTGATTAGCACTCTGGGGACGCCAAACCTGCTGAAAATGTTTTTCTGGAGGAATTTCAGTACGGTTTTGGTATCATTAGTGGGTGTAGCAATTGCTTCTACCCACTTAGATACATAGTCCACTGCCACCAGAATATAAGTGTTTGAGTATGATGGTGGGAATGGTCCCATGAAGTCAATTCCCCATACATCAAACAATTCTATCTCTAATATCCCTTGTTGAGGCATGGCATATCCGTGAGGCAGGTTACCAGCTCTTTGGCAACTGTCACAGTTACGCACAAACTCTTGGGAATCTTTATAGAGAGTAGGCCAGTAGAAGCCGCACTGGAGAACTTTAGTGGCTGTTCGCTCACTTCCAAATGTCCCCCATACTGTGATCCATGGCAGTGCCATAGGATCCTTTGTGCTTCTTCTCTGGGTACACACCTGCGGATCACTCCGTCAGCACATCTCTTAAAGAGATATGGTTCATCCCAAAGGTAGTACTTGGCATCTGAAATTAGTTTCTTTCTCTGCATATAACTGTACTCTTTGGGTATGAACCTCACAGCTTTATAGTTTGCAATATCTGCAAACCATGGAGCTTCCTGAATGGCAAAGAGTTGCTCATCTGGGAAAGTCTCAGAGATCTCAGTAGAAGGGAGGGACGTCCCAGCTACTGGGTCTATCCGGGATAGATGATCAGCCACTTGGTTCTCTGTCCCTTTTCTGTCTCTTATTTCTATACCAAACTCTTGCAGAAGCAACACCCATCTTATAAGCCTAGGTTTTGAATCCTGCTTTGTGAGTAAGTATTTAAGAGCAGCATGGTCAGTGTACACAATCACCTTTGATCCCACTAAGTAGGATCTAAACTTGTCAATGGCATAGACCACTGCAAGCAACTCTTTTTCTGTGGTTGTGTAATTCTTCTGTGCATCATTTAGAACACGGCTAGCATAATAAATGACATGCAGAAGTTTGTTATGCCTTTGTCCCAACACTGCACCAATGGCATGATCACTGGCATCACACATTAATTCAAATGGTAATGCCCAATCTGGTGCAGAGATGACTGGTGCTGTGACCAGCTTAGCTTTCAGGGTCTCAAATGCCTACAAACACTGTGTGTTAAACACAAATGGCGTGTCAGCAGCTAACAGGTTACTCAAAGGTTTAGCAATTTTCGAAAAATCCTTGATAAACCTTCTATAGAATCCTGCATGACCCAAAAAGCTTCTGATTGCCTTAAAATTGGCAGGTGGTGGTAATTTTTCAATTACCTCTACCTTTGCCTTATCCACCTCTATTCCCCTGCTTGAAATTTTGTGCCCAAGGACAATTCCTTCAGTCACCATAAAGTGACATTTCTCCCAGTTTAAAAGTAGGTTAGTCTCTTGGCATCTTTTCAGGACAAGTGATAGGTGGTTAAGACAGGAGCTGAATGAGTCTCCATATACTGAGAAGTCGTCCATGAAGACTTCCAGGAATTTCTCTACCATATCTGAGAAGATAGAGAGCATGCACCTCTGAAAGGTTGCAGGTGCATTGCACAGACCAAAAGGCATCCTTCTGTAGGCAAACACGCCAGAAGGGCAAGTGAATGCTGTCTTTTCTTGGTCCTGAGGATCTACTGCAATTTGGTTGTAGCCTGAATAGCCATCCAAAAAGCAGTAATAATCATGACCAGCTAGTCTTTCTAGCATTTGGTCTATGAATGGTAAAGGAAAATGATCCTTTCTGGTGGCTGTATTGAGCCTTCTGTAGTCAATACACATGCGCCACCCTGTGACTGTTCTTGTAGGAACCAGTTCATTTTTTTCATTATGAACCACTGTCATGCCTCCCTTTTTGGGAACAACTTGGACAGGGCTCACCCAGGGGCTATCAAAAATAGGATAAATAATCCCAGCCTCTAGTAATTTAGTGACCTCTTTCTGCACCACCTCCTTCATGGCAGGATTTAGCCTCCTCTGTGGTTGAACCACTGGTTTGGCATTATCCTCCAACAGGATTTTGTGCATGCATCTAGCTGGACTAATGCCCTTGAGATCACTTATGGACCACCCAAGAGCTGTCTTGTGTGTCCTTAGCACTTTAATCAGTGCTTCCTCTTCCTGTGGATTTAAAGCAGAGCTTATAATCACTGGAAAAGTGTCACCCTCTCCCAGAAATGCATATTTCAGGGATGATGGTAGTGGTTTGAGTTCAGGCTTAGGAGGCTTATCCTCCTCCTGAGGAATTTTCGAAAATTCCTTTGCCTCCTCTGGCTCTTCCTGATCAGTTTGAGCATCTTTGAAGATGTCCTCAAGCTCTGATTCTAGGCTTTCAGCCATATTGATCTCTTCTACCAGAGAGTCAATAATGTCAGCGCCCATGCAGTCATTTGGTGTGTCTGGATGCTGCATAGCTTTTACAGCATTCAACTTGAACTCATCCTCATTGACTCTCAAGGTTACTTCTCCCTTTTGTACATCAATGAGAGTTCGTCCAGTTGCTAGGAAAGGTCTTCCTAGAATGAGAGTTGCACTCTTGTGCTCCTCCATTTCCAACACCACAAAGTCAGTTGGAAAGGCAAATGGCCCAACTTTGACAATCATGTCCTCTATTATGCCTGATGGGTGTTTAATGGAGCCATCAGCAAGTTGGAGGCATATCCTGGTTGGTTTGACTTCTCCAATCAACCCAAGCTTTCTGATAGTGGATGCAGGTATTAGATTGATGCTTGCTCCAAGATCACATAAAGCTGTCTTGGTGCAAGTGCCTTCTAATGTGCATGGTATCAGAAAGCTTCCAGGATCTTGAAGCTTTTCTGGTAAGCTTTTCAGAATGACTGCACTGCATTCTTCAGTGAGAAATACTTTTTCAGTTTCTCTCCAATCCTTCTTATGACTTAAGATTTCCTTCATGAACTTAGCATAAGAAGGTATTTGCTCAAGTGCTTCGGCAAACGGAATCTTTATTTCAAGAGTCCTTAAATAGTCTGCAAAGCGGGCAAATTGCTTATCCTGTTCCGCTTTGCGGAGTTTCTGAGGATAAGGCATCTTGGCTTGATATTCTTCAACCTTAGATGCTGCAGGTTTATTCCTTACAGAAGTGGTTGAAGAAGCCTTGTTATAGGGATTACTGTCAGCACTCTCAGGTGTCTGATTTTCCCTTGGCGTTTGGACGCCAGGATTGGGTGGAAAATGGGCGTTTAACGCCAACTTTTCCCCCTTTTCTGGCGTTTGAACGCCAGAACTGGGCAAGGAATGGGTGTTTAACGCCAGCTTTCCTTCCCTTTCTGGCGTTTGAACGCCAATATTCCTCTCTGGGCTCTTACTGTCCTCAGAGGGATTTTGAACAGAGGTTTGGTTGTCCTCTGTCACTTGTTCCTTGTTTGGCTTTTTACTCTTTTGAACAGTGTTATTCAAGGTCTTTCCACTCCTCAATTGAACTGCTTGACACTCCTCTGTTATTTGTTTAGATATTTGCTGTTTTGCTTGATTCAACTGTAGTTCTATGCTCTTATTAGCAACTTTAGTTTCATGGAGCATCTCTTTAAATTCTGCTAACTGTTCTGTCATCAGGAGCAATTGTTGATTAAGCTCATTCATCTGTTCTTGAGGATTAGGATCAGTGACTAATGCCATGACTTCCTCCTTTGGAACGAACTCATTGCTAGAATACAAGTATTGGTTTCTAGCAACAGTGTCTATAAGCTCTTGAGCTTCTTCAATTGTCTTCCTCATGTGTATAGATCCACCAGCTGAGTGGTCTAAAGACATCTGAGCTTTTTCTGTAAGCCCATAGTAGAAAATGTCTAACTGGACCCACTCTGAAAACATTTCAGAGGGACATTTCCTTAGCATACCTCTATACCTCTCCCAGGCATTATAAAGGGATTCATTATCCTCTTGTTTAAAGCCTTGGATGTCCAGCCTTAGCTGTGTCATCCTCTTTGGAGGGTAAAAATGATTCAGGAATTTGTCTGATAGCTGTTTCCATGTCTTTATGCTTGCTGTAGGTTGGTTGTTCAACCACCTTTTAGCTTGATCCTTTACAGCAAATGGAAACAGTAATAGTCTGTAGACATCTTGATCTACCTCTTTATCATGTACTGTGTCAGCAATTTATAAAAATTGTGCCAGAAACTCAGTAGGTTCTTCCTGTGGAAGACCGAAATACTGGCAATTTTGCTGCACTATGATAATGAGTTGAGGGTTTAGCTCAAAGCTGCTTGCTTTGATGGGAGGTGTACAGATGCTACTCCCATATGCAGCTGTAATGGGGTTAGCATATGACCCCAGAGTCCTCTTGGACTGATTAATTCCACTTAAGTCCATAATGGACAAAAGGAAAATGATGATGATTGCAAAGAGATAAATTTTGTTTATTTTTATTTTTTTTGGAATAACCGAAAAATATAAAATTAAAATAAAATAAAGGAAAATTAAAATGAAAATTCGAAAATCAAAAGAGAATAAGATCAAAGTCAATTGAGAACTGAATCAATTAGTAAAAAAAAAGATTTTGAAAACAGCAATTACAAAGATATGATTGAAAAATTTTTATGAAAAAGATTTGATTTTTAAAAAGAGGAAGGAGAAAAACACAAAAAGACACCAAACTTAAAATTTTTAGAAAATCAAACACAGTTTTCGAAAATTTTTAAGGGAAACACAAAGAGGACACCAAACTTAGAATTTTTATAAATCAAAAAGGGACTAAGAACATGCAAAATTCGAAAATTAAAAGAAAAACAAAAGCATGCAATTGACACCAAACTTAAAATATGAAACTATACTCAACTAAAAGACTCTAAACCAAAAAAAATAAAACAGTCCTAATCTAAGCAACAAGATAAGCCGTCAGTTGTCCAAACTCGAACAATCCCCGGCAACGGCGCCAAAAACTTGGTGCACGAAATTGCAATCACACTTTTGCAATCCCGCACAACTAACCAGCAAGTGCACTGGGTCGTCCAAGTAATACCTTGCGTGAGCAAGGGTCGATCCCACGGAGATTGTCGGCTTGAAGCAAGCTATGGTTATCTTGTAAATCTTAGTCAGGATATCAGGAATTATCAGGATTGATTGTAAAGAGCTAAAGAACATGAAAAAGGTACTTGTTTTGCAGTAATGGAGAATAGGTTGAGGTTTGGAGATGCTCCATCTTCTGAATCTCTGCTTTCCTACTATCTTCTTCTTCAAACACGCAAGTCTCCTTCCATGGCAAGCTGTGTGCAGGGTTTCACCGTTGTCAGTGGCTACCTCCCATCCTCTCAGTGAAAGCGATTGCATATGCTCTGTCACAGCATAGCGGAATTCATCTGTCGGTTCTCAATCAGGCCGGAATAGAATCCAGTGATCCTTTTGCGTCTGTCACTAACGCCCCGCCTTCAGGAGATTGAAGCACGTCACAGTCATTCAATCATTGAATCCTACTCAGAATACCACAGACAAGGTTTAGACCTTCCGGATTCTCTTGAATGCCGCCATCAGTTCTAGCTTATACCACGAAGATTCCGATTAAAGAATCCAAGAGATAACTACTTAATCTAAGGTAGAACGGAGGTGGTTGTCAGTCACACGTTCATGGTTGAGAATGATGATGATTGTCACTGATCATCACATTCATCCGGATTAAGAACAAGTATTATCTTAGAATAGAAGCAAGCATGATTGAATGAGAAACAGTAGTAATTGCATTAATCCATCAAGACACAGCAGAGCTCCTCACCCCCAACCATGGGGTTTAGAGGCTCATGCTGTGGAAAGTACACAATGAAACGTCTAAAATGTTATGAGGTCATCAGGTGCGGATACAATGTCAAAAGATCCTATTAATAGTAAACTAGTGTCCTAAGGTTTACAGAAATGAGTAAATGACATAAAAATCCACTTCCGGGCCCACTTGGTGTGTGCTTGGGCTGAGCAATGAAGGAATTTCGTGTAGAGACCTTTTCTGGAGTTAAACGCCAGCTTTCATGCCAGTTTGGGCGTTTAACTCCAAATTTTATGCCAGTTCCGGCGTTTAACGCTGGAATTTCTGTAGGTGACTTTGAGCGCCGGTTTGGGCCATCAAATCTTGGGCAAAGTATGGACTATTATATATTGCTGGAAAGCCCAGGATGTCTACTTTCCAATGCCGTTGAGAGCGCGCCAATTGGGCTTCTGTAGCTCCAGAAAATCTACTTCGAGTGCAGGGAGGTCAGAATCCAACAACATCTGCAGTCCTTTTCAGTCTCTGGATCAGATTTTTGCTCAGGACCCTCAATTTCAGTCAGAAAATACCTGAAATCACAGAAAAACACACAAACTCATAGTAAAGTCCAGAAAAGTGAATTTTAATTAAAAACTAATAAAAATATACTAAAAACTAACTAAAAGATACTAAAAACATACTAAAAACAATGCCAAAAAGCATACAAATTATCCGCTCATCAGTACACTAGGGAACAAGGTTCACTATCTAGTTGTAGTACTTTCTTAGGTTACACATGTGCCAAGACCTCGGGAGCTCCCATCCTTGGAGGTCGAACACTTTATAGTAACCTTTGCCTAAGACCTCGATTACCTTGTAAGGTCCTTTCTAATTTGCAGCTAGCTTTCCTTCGCCTGACTTTTGTACTCTGATGTCATTTCAGATCAAGATGAAGTTGTTAGCAATGAAGCTCGTTTTGATCACCTTTTGGTTATACCTTAGAGCCATCCTTTGTTTTAGGGCTTCTTCTCTGATCTGAGCTCTTTCTCGGACATTAGGAAGAAGATCGAGCTCTTCCTTTTGTGCCTAGATGTTTGCTCCTTCATTGTAGAATATAACTCTGGGTGATTCCTCAGCAATTTCTATGAGAATCATGGCTTTTATTCAGTAAGCAAGTCAGAAAGGTGACTCTCTCGTTGTGGAATGTGGGGTTGTCCGATATACCCATAACAGTTGTGGGAGCTCGGCCACCCAAGTCCCCTTTGCGTCTTATAATCGGTGCTTTAACCCAGCTAGTATGACTTTATTTGCGGCTTCAACCTGTCCATTGGGCTGGGAATGTTCTACCGATGTGAATTGCTATTTTATTTTGAGATCAGCCACAAGTTCCTGAAGGTCGTGTCGGTAAATTGAGTACCATTGTCTGTGGTGATGGAGTGAGGAACCCCAAACCTTGTGACAATGTTCTTGTACAGGAGTTTTTGACTTCTCTGGGTGGCGATAGTTGCTAGTGGCTCTACCTCAATCCACTTAGAAAAATAGTCAATTCCTACTATGAAGTATTTGACTTGACCTGGGGCTTGGGGAAATGGTCCTAGGAAGTCAAGACCCCATTTTGTAAATGGCCATGGTGAGGTGATACTAATGAGTTCCTTAGGCGGCGAAACGTGGAAGTTTTCATGTTTCTGGCAAGGTGGGCACTTCTTAACAAACTCGGTCGCTTCCTTTTGCAAAGTTGATGTGTGGAAAATGATCCAACACAAAACTCACCGGCAAGTGTACCGGGTCACATCAAGTAGTAATTACTCACATGAGTGAGGTCGATCCCACAGGGACTGAAGGATTGAGCAATTTTAGTTAGGTGGTTGATTTAGTCAAGCAAACAAGTGTTGATTTGAGTGAATTGTGAATAGCAGAAGCTAAATTGCATGAAACTAAATGGGAGAGGGAAAATTGATAGTAAATTAAAGAGCAGAAGAAATAAAAGAGCTGAATCTTAAAGTGCAAGTAATGTAAATGATTGAAACTTAGATTGCAAGAAATGTAAATGGCTGAAACTTAAAGTGCAAGAAATGTAAACTACTAAATCTAAATTGTTGTGAAACTTAAATTGCTGAAAGATTAAAGGGAGTTGATGCCAGGGCATCTTGGCTAGTTTTACTAGCCATTTTTTTGTATGCTTTAGGTTGGTTTCATGCATTTTCTTAGGCAATAAGCAAGTATTTGGATGAGAATTGTATGCATGCGTTAATTCAATCAAACATAGTTAATTATGTGCATTTTCATGAGATTTATGCAAGAATTATTTGATGTTATGAATGATGCAAAACTTGTGATTTAGTAAGGCTATGAGGCATGTGTTTGGTTAATGATAGGTAATGAGGCAAGAAGGCAATGGAGCAAGAATTGGAGCTAGGGAGCAGAGGTTAGCACGTTAGCAACTTGAAGGAGCATAGGCGTGTTTGTGGATAAAGCTAGCAAGCACGCAGCAAGATAGCATGGGCACGTTTGAAGGCAACACCACCAACAACGTAACAAGAAATGCTAGGCCAAGGAAGAAGCTTAAGCACGTTGTTGGCTTGGGATAACATGGGTGTTCATCAACAACGCCAGCAACAATGCCCAACACTACAAGGCAACCCTGGAGAGTGATCTTGGGCGTTGCCAACTTGGAGGAAAGGGTGCGTGTTCAGCAACAACTTGGAGGAAAGGTAGCTTGACCTTACCTTCTTCAAGGATGCATAACTTGAGCTACAAAGCTCCAAATGAGGTGATTCAAGTGGCATTGGAAAGTAGACATCAAGAGCTTTCCAACCATATATCATAGGATGGGATTGGAGTTCATTTGAAGCTTCAAAAGCTGGCTTCATTTAGAGCCTCAGAAACTGAGCACGTTGCCAACGTGGAAGAATGAAGGCGTGTTTGCCAAAAACGCCTGCGATTCTGGCAGGCTGACCATGTCCTCTTCAAGGATGAATAACTTGAGCTACAGAGATCCAATTTGAGTGCTTTAAGTTGCGTTGGAAAGCTGACAGTTAGAGCTTTCCAACCATATATAATAGTCTATAGTGTAGCATGAAATGGAAGCTCAAATCAGAGTCATCTTTAGGCCCCAAAAACAAGAACCTGTAGATTGAAACTCAAGGAAGCATGAATGAGCCAAGGAAGCTCGAGAGCGTTGCCAAGCTGAGGATGACCTGGCGTGTTCCTTGGCAACTCCAGCAACAACACTAAGGCCAAAAGTTTGGGATAGGGGAGTTCACTAGCACGTTGGCACTAGCGTGTTTGTTAAAAACGCGCACAACCAAGGCAGCCTGACCTTGCTCTCTTCAATGGAGCATAACTTGAGCTAGAAAGATCCAATTGAGATGATACCAAGTGCATTAGAAATAAGACATTTTGAGCTATCTAATGATGTATAATAGTCCACATTGAAGCAAAGAATTGAAGCTCAAAGTTTAGGAAACATCAAGCATGAAAAGTGAAGCTAAGAAGGAAGAATGAGCCAAGTGTTTGGCAACAACTTGGGCTAGCAACGCCTAAGCACCAAGCTCCCAGCCCAGGAAATTTATTGGCACATTGCCAATATGCTCTGAACTGGCGAGTTTGCCAGTAACGCCCACTGGGCCAGAATTGAGGTGAATGAGCTCTGCTTTCCTCTGCTCTCTTCAAAGGCCAACAATTCCTCTAATGAGTTAGCCAAATCAACAAGGACAAAGCCCAAATTGCTAACCCAATAGATGAATCTCTAGGACCTCTTAGAACTAGTATAAATAGAGAAGAGTTTTGTACTTCAAGGGGACTTTTTGGAGGAGGAACTCTCTTGGCGGAACACACACACACTTCATTGGCACACTCCACTGGGAGTGGGTCTTCGGACCCCTCCTCTCATACACTCTTCTTCCCTTTCTCTTCTCCTCTTCCTTGGTAGTAGTAGTTTAGTTTAATTTGTAATTTTCATTTATGAATTCTTGAATTTTAAATTTCTGTTTTGAATTCTCACTCTTTATTTTCACGCACTTTAATTTCATGCAATTTAGTTTTCATTTAAGAGCAATGACCACTTCATTTCCTCTGCATTTGGGAAAGGAGCTCTGTTTCAATTTTGATTGAATTTATGTTTATCTCTTCTTCTCTTCTTCACTCTATCTTCATACTTGGATATCTTTTAGAATTCTTGCAAGAGAGTTTTGTTCTTCAAAGATCCTTGGATCTATTAGGATCCTTTTGTGATCCTTGAGAGAGGGAACATAGGATTCAGTTTGAATTTTCTTGGCATAATGAAGTTGATTCTTGATTTAGAGTTGGTACGTGACATATAACCACTCTAATATTGGGGTCTTTGGATTTATGTAGTATGAGATTAGAAATCATGTTTGTTTATCTAAGAGAGAGTCTTTGTGCTTTATAGATTCAATAACTACCGAGAGAGGGATTGGATCTACTTGAATTACATGTGAGCCTTGAGAAAGGGATCATGGAACTCAGTTTGAGGCTCTTATCTCATAATTCTCTTGATCAATACACTCTTAGTTGGTACGTGACATATAACCTATTTGAGTTGAGGTCTTGAGGGTTGTGTGGCTTTTGGATTAGAAATTGAACTTCACATCTTTTCATGAGCAATTAGATCAAGAGATTGGCAATTGATTATGTGAAGAGAAATTAAATCACCAAGAGATTGGGGTTTAATTACTCATAATCCGCCATGGATCTATCTTACATGATTGAGAAGGAGTAAGACCCATTAATTCATGAGAAATCAACATCTCCAATCCCTTATGTCTGCCATCCTTACTTTCCGTCATTTAATTTCTTGCAATTTTACTTTCCAGCTCTTTACATTCATGTCATTTACTTTCCTTGTAATTTATTGCTTTCCTTTACTTTCATGTCATTTACATTTATTGTTTGCTCATCACTCCAAAATGATTGTCTAACTAGAATAATCAACTAACTATTGATTGCTTAATCCTTTAATCCTCATGGGATCGACTTCACTCTAAGTGAGTTTTTTTACTTAATGCGACCTGGTATACTTGCCGGTAGTAAATACGTGAGAAATTCTAATTCTAATTTTTATGTATCAGGAGTTGGGGAGTTGGGATTCAAAATTAAACAAAAAAATTTAAAGAGCAATCAAACAGAGAATTGGACTATGAAATGGGATCCAGCAGATCTTAAACAAAAAAGAAAAATTGCTTGAAGAAGCAAAACAGAAATGAAACCAGGTTAATTGTAAAATCTAAAAAGACAAGTGAAGATCTCAGGGGATCAATGAGACTAGAAAATAGGTCTAGATCTCAATTCCTTTCTTGATCCAGCAGAAAACAATTTGCAGAAGAAAAGAAGATGAAAGCAGTAAAGAAAACTCAGATTCGATTTCCAATTCACTAAGATTATGCAGAAGAACAACAGAGAGATTTCAGATCAAAAATTGAAACAGAATTCCTTCAATCTCAATCTAAAATTTCAAAACAAAAAGTAAAGATTGCAGAGGACAGTAAAATAAAAATAGAAAGCTAAACTCAGATCCAATCTCAGGTACAGAGCTCTCAAAAATGAACAATTAGGCTAAAAATTAGAAGTAAAAAAAACCCCTCCATAAATCAAACTAACTCCTATTTATACACTTTCTTTTTTTGATCTTCAAGCCTTGAATTGGGCTTTTGGCCTTGATGGAATTGGGTCGAGGATCGTTCCAATTGGTTGCCCTTTTGTTGAGAAGAGATCTGTGCAAAATTTGAATACTAATGCTTCAAGTTTGTGTCAATGTTTGATGGTCAACATTGACTCAAATGCCACTTTGAATCAGATCTGTAAAAACCAGAAAGGCTTGCTATCTTTGGTGTTTGACTCAACGTTGGAGGGCCAACGTTAATTAACCCACGCGTGCGTGTGCCTTTGATGCGTGAAAACTTGTTTCTCAACAAATTTTTCTTCGGCAAGTATACCGAATTGTCGTCAAGTAATAACTCACAATAGAGTGAGGTCGAATCCCACAGAGATTAACGGATTAAGCAAACAATGATTAATTGATTATCCTAGTTAGACGAATCATATTGGAGTGATAAGTAACAAGAAAATGTAAATGGCATAAAAGTAAAGAAAAGCTATAAAGTGCAGAAAAGTAAAATGGCAAGAAAAGTAAATGTAAGAACTACAAATAAAATGAATATTGGGATCAAGAGATATTGCAATCCTCCGGATCAAGTTCATTCTCATCTCTTCCTCAATCAATGCATTAATTGATCTCCTTGGCAATCTTAAGTGATTGGATCCCAATTCCTTGGCAATCCAATCTCTCTAAGCTTGAACAATTGCCCAATTCCTTGATTTAATTGCTCATGGGAAGAGATGAAGTATGGTCAGTGATTATACCACATGCATTCCCAAATCAAGTATTGGTAGGATTATAGTCACATATCCATCCAAACTCAATTTGGTCCAGCATGAGAAAGCATTTCTAGCATGATCTCTTCATTCCTCTTCCAAGGTTCCGAAGAGATCCAAATATGAATAGTTCCTTTTCCAAGATAACTACCCAATTGGATGAAGATTGAAAGCTTTCTAGTAAAATCAAGAGAAAAGATAGAAGAAGAAGAATGAAAACTAATATTGATCCATTGAATCACAATAGAGCTCTCTAACCCAATGGAAAGAGTTAGTTGATCATTGCTCTACCAAAATAGAAAAGAAAGAAAGTGCAGAAAAGTAAAGATGAAGATTAAAACTAAAATGACAACTTCAAAATTCATAAATGAAAAGTACAAAAAAAAGAAAGAGAAGGAAAAGTGTGTGAGGGGAGGGAGTCCGAAGACCCCTCTTCAATCCCCCAATTCCAGAATCAGTCCAGCCTCCCCCTCAAAGTAAAAACTAAGGCCTTTATATAGGCTCTCCTAAATTACAAAATGAAATTAAAAGCAAATGAAAATTCCTATTCTAGATGCTTCTTGTGGCCTTGATTGGTTGACACTTGTGGGCTTGCTTGGTTGATACTTGTGGGCTTGCTTCCTTGAGGTTAGGTGGTCCTTGAAAGAGAAGTGAATCAAGTTGAGGTCCAGGTGCTAAAGTTAGTGCTAAAGTTAGCCACACTAACGCTACAAGTGTGGCGTTAGTGCTAAAGTTATTGTGGCTAACGTTGCACTTGCTGCCCAGTTGGTGTTTTTGGGGCTTAAAAGATGCCTCTTGTTTGTGTTCCAATTTCATGCCCACTATAGAGTATTATATATCGTTCGAGTATTATCCTTTGAAGTGGACATGGTCGCTGGCATAGTCGCTAGCGTTAATGGAAAACGTGAGTCCCGATAACGCTAGCGAACAGGGGCTTAATATTTCCAGGTTCTGGAGCTTAAAATCAATGTCCACCGTATACTATTATATATTTTTGGAAAGCTTTGGATGTCTACTTTCCAACGCCTTTAGAAGCGCATCATTTGAAGCTCTACAACTCGAGTTACACTTCTTGGAAGGTGAAGAGGTCAGTTGGCCTTACTACAAGTTTATACCATGTTCATCTTTGCACTTTCGGGGCAGGTTTTCTCCCTCCAATTTAGTGTCAATCATGTAGTGCCATATATGCTTAGAAAGCTCTAGAATCCTACTTTCCAATGCCACTAGAATCACCTCATTTGGAGCTTTGTGGTTCAAGTTATGCGTGTTTGAAGAAGGTGTGGTCAGGCTACCAGGTGGGACTTTTGCCTATGTTAACTTCCACGTTAACTTAGTTAACGTAGAAGTTAACGTGGGTCTTTTTTTGCCTCGCCAACGTTAGTGGCACTCACGTTTTCCACTAACGTTGGCATCTCCCTTTCCTTCCACGTTAACTACCACGTTAACTTAGTTAACGTGGCTGTTAACGTGGGTCTTTTTGCTTTGCCAACGTTAGTGGCACTCACTTTTTTCACTAACGTTGGCATATACCCCTTTCCTTCCACGTTAACTTCCACGTTAATGTAGTTAACGTGGAAGCTAACGTAGGCCTTCTTTGCTTCGCAAACGTTAGTGGCATTCACCTTTTCCACTAACGTTCCATGCTCTCCTTCTTCAAAGTTAATGCCACTAACTTTTCTCACTAACGTTGGGGCTTTCCTTCCTTCCACGTTAGTGCCCACGTTAGTGTAACTAACGTAGCCACTAACATGGCTCTTCTCTTCTTCTTTTGGCTTGAAATCAATCAAACAAAGTGCATCAAAGTCTTTCTCTTAATCATGGGATCATGCGTCATCCAATTTATCATTCAATTTATGCATAATTCTCATGAAATCATTCAAAATTCACAATGTTTGCTTGAATCATGGTATGATTGCATTTTCAACCAAATACTTGCTTACTTCCTAAGAAAATGCATGAAACTAACCCAAAGCATACAAAAAATGGCTAGTAAAACTAGCCAAGATGCCCTGGCATCAGCCTTGCTCGTCCGCGCAAAATGGGCAGAAAAACTTATCCACGCGTATGCGTGCTTCGCGCGTGCGTGTGGATGGGAAAAAAAATCATTTTTCGGCTTTTAAGACGTTGGCCTCAGCGTTGGACCCCAAACGTTTCCTCCAACGTTGGCGTTTTCACGCGTACGTGTGCTTCACGCTTTCGCGTGTATTGATATTTTTCCCATCCACGCGTACGCGTCACTAATGCATACGCGTCGATGCAAATTTTCCAAATCTCAATTCTAGGCCGAGCATCGCGGACGTTGGAGGCTACGTTTGAGTTAATGTTGGACCCCCAACGTTCTATTTTTGACACGTACGCGTGACCCACGTGTACGCGTGGATGGTCTTTTTTTGCCATTCCACGCGTGAGCGTGACACACGCTTTTGCGCGGATAACAGAATTTTGCTATCATGACGCGTACGCGTCGCTTAAAAAATCATTTGGCTCCAGAATTGAAACTTTTCATCACCACGTTGGGGGTAACGTTGGATGTCTAACGCTACCTCAAACGTGAGCATCAGTATTGTTTACAAAGGAGTGCTCTGTTTCTCTTCCAAGTTTGAGTCAACGTTGATTGTCCAACTTAGCCACCAACGTTGCTTCTTCTCCATCTTTATATGCTCAGTCTTCAACCTTCCTCCATGCTTTCCTTCACCTATCATCAACCAATACATGCATCAAAGCCTTGCTAAAGTCATGATAATTCTTATCATTCTTAACACACAAGTAATTATAGCAAAATTCTCATGAAATTGCATCATATTAATCATAATTGGATGAATCTAGGTATGCATGAATTTCTACCCAAATGGCTCACTTATAACTCAAGAAAGTGCATAAAACCTATTAGAAACAAAGAAGAAAAACTAGTAAAACTAGCCGAAGATGCCCTGGAATCACAACACCAAACTTAAACCTTGCTTGTCCCCAAGCAAGTACTGAACTATTAAGAAGAAAGAATGAAACAGAAAGGATGTTCATATCAGCAAAGCATTATTAGTAGCTCATGGGGTTTTATGCAGACAAAGTAGCAACTCACTTCTTATTGATCTTTAGGCATAGACTGTATCCTTCAAGCATCAATTAACACACGGCTATGACCTCTTATTATTACTTATCCTTGGTAATTACTTTTCTTCATTTTTCTTTTTCTGTAAGCTTTAGCTCAGTGTCATGTGTGCAGCAATTTCTCAACTTATTGTGCTTAACACATTATTCACTATAGACACTTGGCTTACATTTCTTCTTAGAACATTGATGCCCAGCACCTCTTTGGGCTACTAAATGTCTTGCAACTAGGTTGCTCTTGATAATGGACTTTCGGTTGATAATCCCGGGTTAGTTAACCCAAGTTACCAAGTGTTAAAGTACTCCATAGAACCTAATCATCCAAGCAGATCCTAGTACAAAGACACCACAAGCATATGTCCTCAGGTTTAAGCTATTGGTGTCTAGCTTTATTCTTTCTTTCTTTTGTTTTTGCTGCCACTCTTGGTTTTTCTTTTTTTTTCTATTTGTTTTTCTTTCAACCAAGGACTTTTATTTACTAAGCTTCATAGACAGTAAGCTAATTTTCACTTAAAAAGGGAACAATTCATCCTTTTATTCATTATGAGTGAGCTACCACACAATCAAACATTTATGCCACCACTTGCTATGATGTTGCTTTGCTAAAATGGAACTAATCCAACTCATGTTCAAACATTTCTATTATTTAATTGAAAAGACTCAGGGGACAAGACAAGCATTCAATCAAGTGAAAGTGAAAGCACACATACTTAGGCTAGCATACTTATTGCAGAATAAAACCTAACAGGATGCAAAACCACTAAACTAACAATTACTATTAAGATGGGCATATTCAAACTTCTAATTTGGAGTACTTCAATGCTGATGGAATTAAGTGACAATACAACCTCTTGGTGGCTTCTTCTTCTTGCTCTCAGCTGATGGTGTGTAGCCCTTCGAAGAGAGTGATTAAATTCCTGCAAAGTTAATAGAAGTTGCTTGTTTCTCATTAGGCAACTGGTTAGTGTGCAAGATTTGCTTGTAGGCTTTTGAACTTACTTTGGTGTGTGAACACCAAACTTAGTCCGTTGCCATGTTTCTCATGCATCAAAGCAACCATATGTGAAATCCTCGTGTCTTTGCTAAAGGCAATAAAACTAAAAACTAGAAAACAGATACTGGTTAAGTAGCTTCTCTGATTGCTTGGAGCTAGCAACTCTTTATGCAGAAAGTGAGAATGTGCTTTTTAAATGAAATTTTGGTGGAACACCAAACTTAGAATCCTTCATTCTCCTTTAAATTGTTTTGGTGTGCAACACCAAACTTAGCTCCTTGCAATACAGGAGAATCTACTTAGCCATTTTATTGAACTAGCTATGAAAAGAGAACTACCTCAGGTTGGGTTGCCTCCCAACAAGCGCTTCTTTATTGTCATTAGCTTGACATCCTTCATTCTTGCTTAGCTTAGGTTCTGAACCTCTTTTTCCTTGTCCCATTGACCTCCTAAGTAAGGCTTTGCCCTGTGACTGTTTGCTGTGAAATGACTCTTTGTTGCTTCATCTAGCAATTCAAGGCTTTCATAAGGAAATACCTTTGTCACCAAGTAGGGACCAGTCCATTTGGATTTGAGCTTGCCAGGGAAAACCTTGAGCCTGGAGTTATATAAGAGTACTTGCTGTCCTGATTTGAACTCCTTCTTTGAGATATTCTTGTCATGCCACCTCTTAGCCTTTTCCTTGTAAATCTTAGCATTTTCATAGGCTTCTAGCCTAAACTCATCCAACTCATTTAGTTGTAGTAGCCTCTTCTCCCCTGCTACTTGAGAATCAAGGTTAAGGAGTTTAGTGGCCCAGAAAGCTTTATGCTCAAGCTCTACAGGGAGGTGACAACATTTTCCATATAACAGCTGGAAAGGGGACTTTCTAATAGGAGTTTTGATGCTGTTCTGTACGCCCAGAGTGCATCTTCTAACTTTCTGGCCCAATCTTTTCTGGTGGCTCTCACAGTCTTTTCTAAAATCCTCTTCAACTCCCTATTTGCAAGTTCTGCTTGGCCATTGGTCTGTGGGTGATAAGGTGTGGCTACTTTATGCACCACCCAATATTTGTGAAGTAGTTTCTCCATCTGTTTATTACAGAAATGACTGCCACCATCACTGACAAGTCCCTTAGGCACTCCATATCTAGTGAAAATGTGCTTCTTCAGGAATTGAAGGACAATTTGTGCATCACATGTGGTTGTGGCTATTGCTTCCACCCACTTTGAGACATACTCTACTACTACCAAAATGTATTTGAAAGAGTAAGAAGGAGGAAACGGGCCCATGAAATCAATGCCCCAAAGATCAAATAGCTCCACTTCTAGGATGTAGTTCTGAGGCATTTCATTCCTTCTTGTCAATCCTCCAACTCTTTAGCATTCATTACATTGGCGAACAAACTCTCTGGCATCCTTGAAGATGGTTGGCCAATAAAATCCACTCTGCAGTATTTTAGCAGCTGTTCTTTCTTGTCCAAAGTGTCCACCATAGGCTGAACCATGACAATGCCACAATATATCTTATTTCATTTTTAGGGACACACCTCCTAATCATTCCATCAGAACATCTCTTGAATAGGAAAGGTTCGTCCCACAAAAACTTTCTTGCTTCATTGAGTAGCTTTTTCACTTGTTGCTTGGAAAATTCTTGAGGTATCTTCTTTCCCACCTTGTAGTTTGCTATGTCAGCAAACCAAGGTGCTTGCTGAACTTGGAAAAGGTGTTCATCTGGGAATTTTTTGCTCGCTGGTTGGGATATATCCTGATTAGCCTCTTATGGAACTCTTGACAAATGATCTACCACCTGATTCTCGCTCCCCTTCTTATCTCTCACTTCAATGTCAAATTCTTGTAGTAACAGCACCCATCTGATGAGTCTGGGCTTTGCATCCTGTTTAGACATAAGGTACTTGAGAGTAGCATGATCAGTATATACTATAACTTTTGAACCAATCAAGTATTGTCTAAATTTATCAAATGCATATACAATAGCCAGTAGCTCTTTCTCTGTGGTGGTGTAATTTTTTTGTGCCTCGTTGAGCACCTTACAGGCATAGTATATGACATGATGTAGCTTGTCTTTCTTTTGTCCCAATACAGCACCAATTGCAACATCACTTGCATCACACATAAGCTTAAAGGGGAGTCCCCATCCTGGTGGTGTGATGATTGGTGCTGTAGTGAGTTTTCTTTTCAAAGTTTCAAAGGCATGCTTGCAGTTGTCATCAAAAAATGAAAGGATTTTCAACCACTAGCAAATTGCTCAATGGTTTGGCTATTTTTGAAAAATCTTTGATAAATCTTCTGTAAAACCCAGTATGCCCGAGAAAACTTCTTACTGCTTTTACATTGACGGGTACAGGGAGCTTTTCAATGACTTCTATCTTAGCTCTATCAACTTCTATTCCCTTGATTGAAACTTTATGCTCAAGAACAATACCTTCTGGTACCATTGATGAGCGGATAATTTATACGCTTTTTGGCATTGTTTTTAGTATGTTTTTAGTATGTTTTAGTTAGTTTTTATTATATTTTTATTAGTTTTTAGTTAAAATTCAATTTTCTGGACTTTACTATGAGTTTGTGTGTTTTTCTGTGATTTTAGATATTTTCTGGCTGAAATTGAGGGACCTGAGCAAAAATCTGATACAGAGGCTGAAAAGGACTGTAGATGCTGTTGGATTCTGACCTCCCTGCACTCGAAGTGGATTTTCTGGAGCTACAGAAGCCCAATTGGCGTGCTCTCAATTGCGTTGGAAAGTAGACATCCTGGGATTTCCAACAATGTATAATAGTCCATACTTTGCCCGAGATTTGATGGCCCAAACCGGCGTTCCAAATCAGCTCAAAACTGCCCGGTGTTAAACGCCGGAACTGGCACAAGAATGGGAGTTAAACGCCCAAACTAGCACAAAAGCTGGCGTTTAACTCCAAGAGAAGTCTCTACACAAAAAAGCTTCAATGCTCAGCCCAAGCACACACCAAGTGGGCCCGGAAGTGGATTTTTATGTCATTTACTCATTTCTGTAAACCCTAGACTACTAGCTCTCTACAAATAGGACCTTTTACTATTGTATTCTAATCTTTTGATCACTTTAGATCTTAGGATCATCTTTGGACGCCTAGTTCTTAGATCATTGGGAGGCTGGCCATTCGGCCATGCCTAGACCTTGATCTTATGTATTTTCAATGGTGGAGTTTCTACACACCATAGATTAAGGTGTGGGGCTCTACTTTGCCTCGAGTATTAATGCAATTACTATTGTTCTTCTATTCAATTCATCTTGTTCTTGTTCTAAGATATCACTTGTTCCTCAACTTGATGAATGTGATGATCCGTGACACTCATCATCATTCTCACCTATGAATGTGTGCCTGACAACCACCTCCGTTCTACCTTAGATTGAGTGGATATCTCTTGGATCCCTTAATCGGAATCTTCGTGGTATAAGCTAGAATTGATGGTGGCATTCAAGAGGATCCGGAAGGTCTAAACCTTGTCTGTGGTATTCTGAGTAGGATTCAATGATTGAATGACTGTGACGAGCTTCAAACTCCTGAAGGCTGGGCGTTAGTGACAGACGCAAAAGAATCAATGGATTCTATTCCAACCTGATTGAGAACCGACAGATGATTAGCCGTGCCGTGACAGGGTGCGTTGAACATTTTCACTGAGAGGACGGGATTGTAGCCACTGACAATGGTGATGCCCAACTTACAGCTTGCCATGGAAAGGAGTAAGAAGGATTGGATGAAGACAGTAGGAAAGCAGAGAGACGGAAGGGACAAAGCATCTCCATACGCTTATGTGAAATTCTCACCAATGAATTACATAAGTATCTCTATCTTTATGCTTTATTCGTATATCATCCATAACCATTTGAATCTGCCTGACTAAGATTTACAAGGTGACCATAGCTTGCTTCATACCAACAATCTCCATGGGATCGACCCTTACTCGCGTAAGGTTTATTACTTGGACGACCTAGTACACTTGCTGGTTAGTTGTGCGAAGTTGTGATAAAGAGTTGAGATTGCAATTGAGCGTACCATGTTGATGGCGCCATTGATGATCACAATTTCGTGCACCAACCATGAAATGACAGTTTTCCCAATTTAAAACTAAATTTGTTTCTTGGCATCATTTCAATACAAGAGTTTGGTGGTGTAGGCAGTTTTCAAAAGTGTTACCAAAAAGCAGAGAAGTCATCCATGAAGAATTCTAAAAGTTTCTCAACCATATCTAAGAAGATGGAGAGCATACACCTTTGAAAGGTAGCTGGGGCATTACATAGCCCAAAAGGCTTCCTTCTGTAGGCAAAAACTCCAAATGGACATGTGAAGGAAGTCTTTTCTTGGTCCTTAAGGTCCACCACTATTTGATTATACCCGGATTACCCGTCCAGGAAGAAATAATAAGCATGGCCTGTCAATCTTTCCAACATCTGATCAATGAAGGGGAGAGGAAAATGATCTTTCCTTGTGGCCTCATTCAGTCTTCTATATTCTATACACATCCTCCAACCAGTCACTGTCCTTGTAGGAATTAATTCATTTTTCTCATTAGAGACCACGGTCATTCCTCCCTTCTTTGGCACCACTTGTACTGGACTCACCCAAGAGCTATCAGAGATTGGGTATATGATTCCAGCATTCCACAACTTCATCACTTCCTTTTGGACTACCTCCTTCATGGTAGGGTTAAGTCTTCTTTGAGGCTGTACTACAGGTCTTGAATCTTCCTCTAGCAAAATTTTGTGCATGCAGATGGCTGGGCTGATACCTTTGATATCATCAATTGTCCATCCTAAAGCTGTTTTGTAAGCTCTCAATATTTCAACCAGCTTTGTTTCTTCTTCTGTGCTTAAGGAAAAATTGATGATTACTGGAAGGGTTTCCTCTCCTCTAAAGAACGTATATTTGAGATGAGTAGGTAGATGCTTCAATTCTTGTTTTGGTATCTCCTCTGTCTTGTCTTGTTCCCCCTTTTCCTCTATGGAGATTTCAGTTACTTGTTCTTCTATTGCCTCTTGAACTCCTTCCCTTTCTTCTTCCTGTTGTTCTTGATAATTGGCTTCCAACATTTCATCCACCAAACCTTCTGTCATATCCACTCTCATGTAGTTCTCTTGCTTAGGAGGATGTTGTATTGATTTGAAAACATTGATGACCATTTGCTTATTGTGCACCCTGAAGATCATTTCCCCCTTTTCTACATCGATGATAGCTCTTGCTGTAGCTAGAAATGGTCTTCCCAAGATAATTGAGTTGTTTCATTCCTCTTCTGTGTCCAGGATCACAAAGTCTGCAGGGAAGATAAACTCTCCAACCTTCACTAATCGATTTTTCACAACTCCATTGGGTGTCTTGATTGATCTATCGGCCAACACTAATGACATCTTGGTAGGTTTGATTTCTTCGATGGCAAGCTTTCTCATCATTGAGAGGGGCATCAAATTGATACTAGCACCTAGATCGCAGAGAGCTTTCTCTAATGTCATCTTGCCTATGGTGCATGAAACTACAAAGCTCCCTGGATCATTGAGCTTTGGTGGGATACCCCTTTGAATCACAGCATTGCATTCTTCAGTGAGCATAATGGTTTCCTTCTCATGCCAGCTTCTCTTTTTATTGATAAGCTCTTTCAAGAACTTTGCATATAGAGGCATCTGCTCTAATGCTTCAGCCAGGGGGATGTTAATCTCCAACTTTTTGAAGACTTCAAGGAATTTGGGGTAGTGTTGATCCTTGGTTTCCTTGTTGAACCTTTGAGGATATGGCAACGGAGGTGTGTGAGCCTTCACTCCTTGCCTTTGTTCTTGAGATTGTTCCTCTATTACTTGATTCCCTTTTATTGAATTTTGTGGCTGGTCATCCTTCTCTTTAAGCTTCTCTTGAGCCTTCTTGTTAAGTGCAGCTTCATCCTCTTCTTTGTTGCTAGCTTCCCTTTTCTCAGTTGGTCTCTTGTCATTCTCTATAGGCTTTTTGTTGGCTTCTTTGTTATTCACCAAGATCCTTCCACTCCTTAATTGAATAGCTTTGCATTCCTCTTTAGGATTTGGAATGGTATCACTTGGGAGGGAGCTTGTTGGCTGGTGCACGAAATTGTGATCTCAATGGCGCCAACAACTTGGTACGCACAATTGTAATCTCAACTCTTTTTCACAACTGCGCACAACTAACCAGCAAGTACACTGGGTCGTCCAAGTAATAAACCTTACATGAGTAAGGGTCGATCCCACGGAGATTGTTGGCTTGAAGCAAGCTATGGTCATCTTGTAAATCTCAGTTAGGCGGATTTAAATGGTTATGGAGTTTTGATAATTAAAAGATAAGTAAACATAAAATAAAGATAGAGATACTTATTGAATTCACTGGTGGGAATTTCAGATAAGCGTATGGAGATGCGTTATTCCTTCTGAATCTCTGCTTTCCTACTGTCTTCATCCAATCCTTCATACTCCTTTCTATGGCAAGCTATATGTTGGGAGATCACCGTTGTCAATGGCTACCGTCCATCCTCTCAGTGAAAATGGTCCAAATGCACTGTCACCGCATGGCTAATCATCTGTCGGTTCTCACTCATGTTGGAATAGGATCCATTGATCCTTTTGCGTCTGTCACTACGCCCAACACTTGCGAGTTTGAAGCTCGTCACAGTCATCCCATCCCAGATCCTACTCAAAATACCATAGACAAGGTTTAGACTTTCCGAATCTCAAGAATGCTGCCAATTGATTCTAGCTTATACCACGAAGACTCTGATCATGAACCAGAAGGCTAAGAGATATGCATTCAAGCTTGTTTGCATGTAGAACGGGAGTGTTTGTCAGGCACGCGTTCATAGGTTGAGAATGATGATGAGCGTCACATAATCATCACATTCATCATGTTCTTGTGTACGAATAGATATCTTAGAACAGAAATAAGCAAGAATTGAATAGAAAATAGTAGTAATTGCATTGATACTCGAGGAACAGCAGAGCTCCACACCTTAATCTATGGTGTGTAGAAACTCCACCGTTGAAAATACGTAAGTGATGATGGTCCAGGCATGGACGAATGGCCAGCCCCCAATGTCTAAGGACTAAACGTCCACAGATCCCAGCATGAAAATACAATAGTAAAAATTCCTATTTATACTAGACTAGTTACTAGAGTTTACAGAAATAAGTAAATGATGCAAAAATCCACTTCTGGGCCCACTTGGTGTGTGCTTGGGCTGAGCATTGAAGCTTTCACGTGTAGAGACTTCTCTTGGAGTTAAACGCCAGTTTGTAGCCTATTTTTGGCGTTTAACGCTAGCTTGTAACCTGTTTCTGGCGTTTAACGCTAGAATAGGGCAGGGAGCTGGCATTTGAACGCCAGTTTGCGTCATCAAAACTCAAGCAAAGTATGGACTATTATATATTGTTGGAAAGCCCTGTATGTCTACTTTCCAACGCAATTGAGAGCACGCCATTTGAACTTCTGTAGCTCTAAAACATTCATTTCGAGTGCAGGGAGGTCAGAATCCAACAGCATCAGCAGTCCTTTTTTAGCCTCTGAATCAGATTTTTGCTCAGGTCTTTCAATTTCAGCCAGAAAATACCTGAAATCACAGAAAAATACACAAACTCATAGTAAAGTCCAGAAATGTGAATTTTGCTTAAAAACTAATAAAAATATACTAAAAAGTGAATAAAATATACTAAAAACTATATAAAAATAATGCCAAAAAATGTATAAATTATCCGCTCATCACAACACCAAACTTAAATTGTTGCTTGTCCCCAAGCAACTGAAAATAAAATAGGATAAAAAGAAGAGAATATACAATGAATCTCACAATATCAATGAAACTTAGTCTCAACTAGATGAGCAGGGCTAGCAGCTTTTTGCTTCTGAACAGTTTTGGCATCTCACTTTCTTCTTTGAAGTTCAGAATGATTGGCATCAATAGGAACTCAGAATTTAAATAGTGTTATTGATTCTCCTAGTTTAGTATGTTGATTCTTGAACACAGCTACTTCATGAGTCTTGGTCGTGGCCCTAAGCACTTTGTTTTCCAGTATTACCACCGGATACATAAATGCCACAAACATATAACTGGGTGAACCTTTTCAGATTATGACTTAGCTTTGCTAAAGTCCCCAGTTAGAGGTGTCCAGAGTTCTTAAGAACACTCTTTTGCTTTGGATCACGACTTTAACCACTCAGTCTCAAGCTTTTCACTTGGACCATCATGCCACAAGCACATGGTTAGGGACAACTTGATTTAGCTGCTTAGGCCTGGATTTTTTTTTATTTCCTTGGGCCCTCCTATCCATTAATGCTCAAAGCCTTAGATCCTTTTTACCCTTGCCTTTTGCTTTAAAGGGCTATTGGCTTTTTCTGCTTGCTTTCTCTTTCTTTTTCTTTTTCTTTTAATTTCCGCCACTTTTTTTTCGCAAGCTTTCTTATTCACTGCTTTTTCTTGCTTCAAGAATCAATTTCATGATTTTTTAGATTATCAATAACAATTCTCTTTGTTCATCATTCTTTCAAGAGCCAACAATTTTAACATTCATAAACAACACGATAAAAAAATGCACTATTCAAGCATTCATTCAGAAAAGAAAAAGTATTGCCACCACATCAAAATAATTAAACTAATTTCAAGATAAAATTTGAAATTCAAGTACTTCTTGTTCTTTTGTAATTAGGCATATTTTTTCATTTAAGAGAGGTGAAGGATTCATGGAATTATTCATAGCTTTGAGGCATAGACACTTAGACACTAATGATCATGTAATGGAGAAACAAACATAGATAGCACATAAACATAATTTTTGAAAAACAGAAAAAAATAAGAACAAGGAAATTAAAGAACGGGTCCACCTTAGTGATGGCAGCTAGTTCTTCCTCTTGAAGATCCAATGGAACGCCTAAGCTCCTCTATGTCTCTTCCTTGCCTTTGTTGCTCCTCCCTCATAGCTCTTTGATCTTCTCTAATCTCATGGAGAATGATGGAGTGCTCTTGGTGCTCCACCCTTAGTTGGTCCATGTTGTAACTCAAGCCTTCCAAAGAGGTGTTGAATTGCTCCCAATAGTTGTGTGGAGGAAAATGCATCCCTTGAGGCATCTCAGGGATTTCATGAGGAATTTCCTCATGGTCTTGTTGAGGTCCATGAGTGGGCTCCCTTATTTGCTCCATCCTTTTCTTAGTGATGGGCTTGTCATCTTCAATGAGGATGTCTCCTTCTATGTCAATCCCAGCCAAATTGCATAGGTGACAAATGAGATGAGGAAAGGCTAACCTTGCCAAAGTGGAGGACTTGTCAGCCACTTTGTAGAGTTCTAGAGGTATGATCTCATGAACTTCCACTTCCTCCCCAATCATGATACTATGGATCATGATGGCCTGATCCACAGTCACTTCAGATCGGTTGCTAGTAGGAATGATGGAGCGTTGGATGAACTCTAACCATCCTCTAGCCACAGGCTTAAGGTCCGGTCTTCTCAATTGAACCGGATTGCCTCTTGAGTCTCTTTTCCATTGAGCTCCTTCCACACATATGTCCATGAGGACTTGGTCCAACCTTTGATCAAAGTTGACCCTTCTAGTGTAGGAGCATGTGTTTTCTTGCATCATTGGCAAGTGGAACACCAACCTTACATTTTCCGGACTGAAATCTAAGTATTTCCCCCGAACCATTGTAAGCCAATTCTTTGGATTCGGGTTCATACTTTGATCATGGTTCCTAGTGATCCATGCATTGGCATAGAACTCTTGAACCATTAAGATTCTGACTTGTTGAATGGAGTTGGTAAGAACTTCCCAACCCCTTCTTTGGGTTTCATGTCGGATCTCCGGATACTCATTTTTCTTGAGCATGAAAGGGACATCAGGGATCACCTTCTTCTTGGCCACAACTTCATAGAAGTGGTCTTGATGGACCTTTGAGATGAATCTCTCCATCTCCCATGACTCGAAGGTGGAAGCTTTTGCCTTTCCTTTCCTCTTTCTAGAGGTTTCTCCGGCCTTAGGTGCCATAAATGGTTATGGAAAAACAAAAAGCAATGCTTTTACCACACCAAACTTAAAAGGTTTTCTCGTCCTCGAGCAAAAGAAGAAAGAAAGAAGGGGGAGAAAAAGAAAATGTAAGAGATAGAAGGAGAGAGTGAATTCGGCCAAGGGGTAGAAGTAGTGTTTGTGATGTGTGAAATTGAAGGAGGGATGGGGGGTTTATATAGGAGTGGGGGGAAAGGGGCCAAATGGAATTGGGTGGGTTTGGGAGGGAAAAGTGTTTGAATTTGAAAGTGAGGTAGGTGGAGTTTTCGGGGAAGAGATATGGAGGTGATTGGTGAAGAGAATTGATAAACCACTATTTTATGGTTTATATTGTGTTTAATTGTGTGGTTTTATCATGATCCTTACCCACTTATTCATTAAATTAGCATGCATTTAGATTTCCTTCCTGAATTTATTACATGGTTGAAAACTGCTTATTAGAGACTTTAATTATGTATTTTTAATTCTCCTTTATTCCATTCGATGCCGTGATCTGTGTGTTGAGTGTTTCAGGCTTTACAGGGCATGAATGAATGGTAGATTGGAAAAGAAGCTGGCAAAAATGGAAGGAACACAAGAATTTGAGGAGATAACCAGCGAGAAGTGACGCGGTCGCATGGCTCACGCGACCGCGCGAAGGGGAGCAAATCGCAGTGACGCGGCCGCATGGCTCACGCGGCCGCGCGGATTGGAAAAGCTCAAGCGACACGGTAGTGTGGACGACGCGGACGCGTGGCATGGAAAAGCGCAAGTGACGCGTCCGCATGGGTGACGCGATCACGTGACATGTGCGATCTGCATAATCTGTAGAATTCGCTGGGGGCAATTTTGGACCTAATTTCGACCCAGTTTTTGGCCCGGAACAGCAGACTAGAGCCAGAGAACATGCAGAAACAGAAGACAACATTCATTCTACACAGTTTTCAGTTTTAGATCTAGTTTTCACTCATCCTCTAGGTTTTTCTCTTTAGGTTTTAGAATTTAATTTTCAATTGGTCTTAGCATTGGAACATTGAGAAGAGTTATTTCCTCATCAAGACTTCGTCATTCTAGTTTGTTCTCTTAACTTGGTTTATTTCTTCCATGTTCTTTGCTTTGTTCAATTTTGTCATTTGAATACTTTTATGATTATTTAATACAAGAATTATTTCTTTCATTTTAATCCATTTTACCTTCCAATAATCATGTCTTCTTTTAATTCCCTTTCATATGTTATGGATTTATTATTTACAATGAGCAAGTAGTTCCCCTCACTTGATGGGGAGTTGATTGAAAGGAACTCTTGAGTTGGAAGGATTGAAAGAGAATTTGTAATTGGGTTAACTGTTGGATTGCTATCTTGTCACTAACACCAATCCCTTTGAACTAAGTGGGTTGCACCTCGTGAACAGATCTATCATTTCAACTTGTTTGACTTTCCTTTACCTAGTAAAGGATAACTAAACAGAACAACCATTAATTATAAATTAATCCTAAAATCACTCCATCAATAATAGAGATTCCAACTAATCAACGCCCAGTCAAGGCTTTTATTTATATTATTCAAATTTCCTCAATTTAATTTTCCATCTACTTAACTCAACTTTTTGGAAACATCTAATTAATAAAATAGCACACTTTCCTGCAACTCGTTGGGAGACGACCTAGGACTTAAACTCCCAGTAATTTTTAATTTAAATTCTCTGTGACATATTTCTAAATTGATAGGCAGATTTTCGGTGAGTTAAGAACTATACTGGCAACGTAATTAATTTAATAATTTTTAATTCACCACTTTCTGTGCTCCATCAATTTTTGGCGCCGTTGCCGGGGAGTTGCAATAGAGTGCTAAAGTTATTAATTAGAATTTATTTATTTTCATTTTATTTTATTGTTTTTAGTATGAGCTGCGTATTTCTTTCGTCAAATGACGCGTTCACTACCTGACCCCAACTTGCTAATATTCGATCCTGAAATTGAAAGGACTATTTCACGAATAAGGCGAGCTAAGCGTCGGTTAGTCCTCTCTGAGGACGAATCTGAACCGTCAGTTGAGGAAGAAACCAGCCCCCGTTCTACTGATTCGGTTGTTTTACGTGCAGAAGACATGGCAGCTAGGAGAGTTACCATCCAAGAGGAAGGAGCTCCTGATTTTACGATGCAACCATTTCAAGCGCATCATCCAGCGGTAGCTACAGATTTCAAAATAAAGACCGCACTGCTAAATTTGATGCCCAAGTTTCATGGCTTACCTGCTCAAGAGCCCATCAAGCACTTGAGAGATTTCCAGGCAGCCTATTCTACTGTCAGGCGTGATGGTACTGATGAAACTTCAATTTTGCTGAAAGCTTTCCCGTTTTCTCTTGAGGGAAAAGCAAGAGAGTGGTACTACACTCAACCTCTAGCAAATGTATCCAACTGGGATACACTCAGAAAGGAGTTTTTGGAGAAATTCTTTCCATCTGAAGTTACTGATAAACTGAGGAAGGATATCTCCACCATTGTTCAGGATGACAATGAGTCTCTCTTTGAATACTGGGAGCGCTTCAATAATCTTCTGGAAGCATGCCCCCAACACAGAATTGATAAGATGGTGTTACTCAGCTATATCACACAGGGTATGAGGCCCCAAGATAAGACCACATTGGAAAGTGCTATCAATGGGTCTATGAAGAAGTACAAGACCACTGATGAGGCATGGCAATTGATCAGTGATTTAGTTGAATCTACTAGGAACCACAGGCAAAGACAAGGCCGTTCAAAAGCCGTTGCAGAAGTATCCTCTAACAGAGAGACTGTGGCTCTAGCTCAGAGTATATGTGAGATGACCAACTTGATGAAGCAGATGCAAATGAATCAACAACAAGCTCAGCAAGCTCAACCTCCTCCACCACAGCAAAACCAACAGCTAGTCCCACAGAGAGTTTGCAGAATCTGTGCTGATTATAGCCATTATACTGATGAATGCCCGCAGCTCCAACAAGAAGACAACATGGTGGCATCCACTCATAATTTCTATGACCGTCCCAACCAAGGGTACAATCAAGGTGGAAATAATAACCATGGATGGCAGGACAATTCTAACCAGAATTGGAGGGACAACAATAACAGAGGAGGCAGAGATAATCAGGGAAATCAGAGGTGGAATAATAACAACAACAGGTAGTAGAATCAACCTTACAGAGCACCTCACCTGAGGCAAAACCAAGGACCACAGAATAATCAATAGCAGACCTCACAATTCACTCATTCTTCTTTATCTCATAATGAAGAGTTACTACAATCTTTTGAGCGAAGACAGCAGACCATGGAAAATAACATCATGAATAGTATTAATGCCAGTCTGAATGGTCTGACCTCTACTTTGCAAGCTCTTGTCTCACAGATTGGAGCAACACAAAATTCCAGTAACCAACCTTCAAGCTCCACTGGAATCCCCTCTCAACCATTACCCAATCCAAAGGGAGGCATTAATGCCATCACCCTAAGGTCTGGAACCACACTGCAATAGAGGAATCAGGAGGAGCCAAGCTCACCAGAACACGCCTCAGCTGAAGAGGTGGTAGAAATAGAAGATGTTGAAGAGGAAGAGGATATACAGGACATAGCTGAAGAAGAAATAGGTCAACCACAGGAGGAAGCACCAAAAGGCGCAGACACTACAGAAAACACTACGCCTATTCCATTTCCACAACTTGCAAGGAAGCCCAGGAAGCAGCTGGAACCCGATACTAAAATGGTAGAAATATTCAAAAAGGTCAAGGTAACTGTTCCTTTTTTTGATGTTATTCAGCAAGTACCTAAATATGCAAAGTTTCTAAAAGATTTATGTATCCATAAAGACAAAATTAATGAATTAGAAACTATTCCTTTAGGTAGTTCTATATCTGCTTTAATGGGAGGATTACCTGAAAAATGTAGTGATCCAGGTCCTTGTATAGTTAGCTGTACTATTGGTGGTGTAGTGATTTATGATTGCATGTATGATTTAGGAGCATGTGTTAGTATAATTCCTTTGTCTATATATGATATTTTGAGGCTCCCTCCCTTAAAAAGGTCGGCAGCTCGTTTTGTGTTAGCAGATAAAAGCATTATTACAGTGGCTGGAGTTGCTGAAGATGTTTTGGTGAATATTAAATGGCTTACATTTCCCATTGATTTTTATATCTTGGAGATGCCCCATAATGATTCAGATAAGCCATCATCAATCCTACTTGGAAGACCATTCCTGAAGACATCAAAATTCAAATTAGATACTTTTTCAGGAACATACTCCATTGAAATAGATGGCCGCATAATAATCTTCAATCTGAATGGAGTCATTAACAACCCTCCAGAAGATCATTCTATCTTCCAGTGTGATGTCATAGATGAAAGTGTAGCTGAAGTTCACAAGGAAGAGTTAGAAGAGAGGCACACTGGACATGGTCCAAGTGTGGGGACCCTCTTAACTGACAATGAGGGCACTTCGTCATTTTCACAAGCTCCAGATAATCCAGAGCCTGCCCATGATCAGAAAGTAGAATTGAAACCCCTCCCTCCACATCTCAAATACACTTATCTTGAAGATGAGCAGAAGTTTCCAGTTAATATTGCAAGGGAACTTACTTTTCAACAAGAAGATCAGTTACTTGATGTGCTGAGGAAGCATAAGAAGGCAATTGGGTGGAGTTTGGCAGACATAGTAGGCATCAACCCTCAAGTATGTGAGCACATAATATTTTTAGAAGAGGGAGCAAGACCTGTCTGTCAACCCCAAAGAAGATTGAATCCCACCATCTTGGAAGTTGTCAAAAAGGAAGTGACCAGACTATTGGAAGCATGTATCATATATCCCATTTTAGACAGTGAATGGGTAAGCCCAGTACAAGTGGTGCCCAAGAAGTCTGGAGTCACTACAGTGAAGAACAAGCATGGAGAGCTCATAGCAACTAGAGTTCAGAATGCTTGGAGAGTTTGCATTGATTACAAGCGTCTCAACCAAGCTACCCGTAAGGATCACTACCCACTTCCATTCATTGATCAAATGTTGGATCGCCTGTCAGGTAAATCACATTATTGTTTTTTAGATGGATACACAGGTTATTTCCAGATTCATATAGCTCCTGAGGATCAGGAAAAGACCACTTTTACATGTCCTTTTAGGACTTATGCTTACAAGAGAATGCCCTTTGGCTTGTGCAATGTACCAACTACTTTCCAAAGGTGCATGATGAGTCTTTTCTCTGACCTTATTGAGGATTGTATGGAAGTTTTTATGGATGATTTTAGCGTTTATGGTGATTCTTTTAGCCTTTGCTTAGATGGATTATCTAGAGTATTAGATAGATGTGTTAATACAAACCTTGTATTAAATTTTGAAAAATGTCATTTTATGGTAAAACAAGGGATTGTATTAGGACATGTGGTATCTAATAATGGCATTTCTGTAGACCCAGCAAAGGTGAATGTTATTTCTAGTTTACATTACCCCTCTTCTGTGAGGGAAGTCCGTTCGTTCCTTGGCCATGCAGATTTTTACAGGAGATTTATTAAGGACTTTAGTAAGGTAGTACTTCCCTTATCCAGATTACTGCAGAAGGATATTGAGTTCGAGTTCAGTGACGATTGCAAACAAGTGTTTGATAAGCTGAAGACTGCTCTGACTCAAGCTCCAATTGTGAGAGGACCAGACTGGAGCCAGCCGTTTGAAATCATGTGCGATGCTTCCAACCATTCAGTAGGAGCAGCGCTGGCTCAGCGTGAAGGTAAGGATCCTTTTGTTATTGCTTATGCATCTAAGACTTTAGACACTGCCAGTCCAATTATACTACTACTGAGAAAGAGCTTCTTGCTATTGTTTTTGCTCCGGATAAATTCCGGGCTTATTTACTTGGTACTAGAGTAGTAGTGTACTCAGGCCATGCAGCTTTAAAGTATTTATTAGCTAAAAAGGAGTCCAAACCAAGACTTCTACGTTGGATACTGCTGTTACAAGAATTTGATTTAGAAATAAAGGATAGGAGTGGTAATCAAAATTTAGTAGCAGACCACCTGAGTCGCCTTGAGCATATTAAGGATGATTCTACTCCTATAGATGATAATTTTCCTTTTGACAACCTGCAAGCAGTATCTGAGGTAGTCCCTTGGTATGCACCTGTTGCTAATTGGTGGACGAAATTGTGATCCATATTCTTTTGTACTTGTATGAAATCATTATTATGGCACCGGTTGAATTCACAACTCCGTTCAACTAACCAGCAAGTGTACTGGGTCGTCCAAGTAATAAACCTTACGTGAGTAAGGGTCGATCCCACAGAGATTGTTGGTATGAAGCAAGCTATGGTCACCTTGTAAATCTCAGTTAGGCAGATTAAATTGGTTTATGGTTTCGAAACTAAATAATAAAAAGAAAATAAAAGGATAGAAATACTTATGTAAATTAATAGTGGGAATTTCAGATAGGTGTATGGAGATGCTGTGTTCCTCTTGAAACTCTACTTCACTACTCGCTCTTCCTTCAATTCTTCTTACTCCTTTCCATGGCAAGCTGTATGTAGGGCATCACTATCATCAATGGCTACTTTTAATCCTCTCGGGAAAATGATCCTATGCGCTGTCACTGCACGGCTAATCGTCTGGAGGCATCACCCTTGGTTGATAACTACATCCCATCCTCTCAGTGAAAATGGTCCAAATGCTCTGTCACAGCACGACTGATCATCTGTCGGTTCTCAATCAGGTTGGAATAGAATCCATTGATTCTTTTGCGTTTGTCACTAACGCCCAGCCTTCAGGAGTTTGAAGCTCGTCACAGTCATTCAATACCGGAATCCTACTCGGAATACCACAGACAAGGTTAGACTTTCCGGATTCCCAGGATCCTACTCGGAATTCCACAGACAAGGTTAGACTTTCCGGATCCTCATGAATGCCGCCATCTATCTAGCTTATACCACGAAGATTCTGTTGGGGAATCTAAGAGATATGCGCCCGGCCTAAGGTAGAACGAAAGTGGTTGTCAATCACGCACGTTCATAAGTGAGAATGATGATGAGTGTCACGGATCATCACATTCATCAAAGTGTTGTGCAACGAATATCTTGGAATAAGAATAAGAGAGAATTGAATAAAAAGTAATAGTAATTGTATTGAAACTTGAGGTACAGCAGAGCTCCACACCCTTAATCTATGGTGTGCAGAAACTCCACCGTTGAAAATACATAAGTGAAAGGTTCAGGCATGGCCGAATGGCCAGCCCCCAAAACGTGATTACCAGATTCAAAATACAATCCAGGATCCAGGATTATAATATGATAGTAAAAAGTTCTATTTATAATAAACTAGCTCCTAGGGTTTACATGAGTAAGTAATTGATGCATAAATCCACTTCCGGGGCCCACTTGGTGTATGCTTGGGCTGAGCTTGATCAATCCACCAGCTGAGGCTTCTCTTGGAGTTGAACTCCGAGTTATGACGTGTTTTGGGCGTTCAACTCCGGATCATGACATTTTTCTGGCGTTTAACTCCAGACAGCAGCATGTACTTGGCGTTCAACGCCAAGTTACGTCGTCAATTTCCGAATGAAGTATGGACTATTATATATTGCTGGAAAGCCCTGGATGTCTACTTTCCAAAGCCGTTGATAGTTCTGTAGCTCTAGAAAATCCATTTTGAGTGCAGGGAGGTCAGATTCCAACAGCATCAGCAGTCCTTTTGTCAGCCTTTTTCAGAGTTTTGCTCAAGTCCCTCAATTTCAGCCAGAATTTACCTGAAATTACAGAAAAACACACAAACTCATAGTAAAGTACAGAAATGTGAATTTAACATAAAAACTAATGAAAACATCCCTAAAAGTAGCTTGAACTTACTAAAAACTACCTAAAAACAATGCCAAAAAGCGTATAAATTATCCGCTCATCACAACACCAAACTTAAATTGTTGCTTGTCCCCAAGCAACTGAAAATCAAATAGGATAAAAAGAAGAGAATATACTATAAATTCCAGAATATCAATGAATATTAATTATAATTATATGAGCGGGACTTGTAGCTTTTTGCTTCTGAACAGTTTTGGCATCTCACTTCTTCCTTTGAAGTTCTGAATGATTGGCTTCTTTAGGAACTTAGAATTTTGGATGGTGTTATTGATTTTCCTAGTTAAGCATGTTGATTCTTGAACACAGCTACTTATGAGTCTTGGCTGTGGCCCTAAGCACTTTGTTTTCCAGTATTACCACCGGATACATAAATGCCACAGACACATAACTGGGTGAACCTTTTCAGATTGTGACTCAGCTTTGATAGAGTCCCCAGTTAGAGGTGTCCAGAGCTCTTAAGCACACTCTTTTTGCTTTGGATCACGACTTTAACCACTCAGTCTCAAGCTTTTCACTTGGACCTTCATGACACAAGCACATGGTTAGGGACAGCTTGATTTAGCCGCTTAGGCCTGGATTTTATTTCCTTGGGCCCTCCTATCCATTGATGCTCAAAGCCTTGGATCTTTTTTACCCTTGCCTTTTGGTTTTAAGGGCTATTGGCTTTTTCTGCTTGCTTTTTCTTTTTCTTTCTATTTTTTTTTTTGCCACTTTTTTTTTCGCCATTTACTGCTTTTTCTTGCTTCAAGAATCAATTTCATGATTTTTCAGATCATCAATAACATTTCTCTTTGTTCATCATTCTTTCATGAGCCAACAATTTTAACATTCATAAACAACAAGATCAAAAGACATATGCACTGTTCAAGCATTCATTCAGAAAACAAAAGTATTGTCACCACATCAATATAATTAAACTAAATTCAAGGATAAATTCGAAATTCATGTACTTCTTGTTCTTTTGAATTAAAACATTTTTCTTTTAAGAGAGGTGAAGGATTAATGGAATTTATTCATAGCTTTAAGACATAGTTACTACATACTAATGATCATGAAATAAAGACACAAAACATAAATAAACACAACATTAAAAACCGAAAAGCAGAAAGAAATAAGAACAAGGAATGAATCCACTTGAGTGAGGGTGGCGCCTTCTTGAAGGTCCAATGGTGCTCTTTGAGCTCCTCTATGTCTCTTCCTTGCTTCTGTTGAATGATTCCTAGTAATTTTGGTGTTTCTACCCTTAGTTGCTTCCAATATCTGTGTGGAGGACAATTTATCCCCTGAGGTATCTCAGGGATCTCTTGATTTGCAGCCACATGTTCTACCACTGAGCTATAAACCCTTTACATGAGTCTTTCCATCTCCCATGACTCAGAGGTGGAGGCTTTTGTCTTCCCTTTGAGGTTTCTCTAGCCTTAGGTGCCATTAATGGTAATGGAAAAGCAAAAAAAGCTATGCTTTTACCACACCAAACTTAAAATATTGCTCGCCCTCGAGCAAGAGGAGTAAGAAGAGAAGAAGAAGAAGAAGAAGAAAATGGAGGAGAGTGAGGGGAGATGGATTCGGCTATATGGGTGGGATTGGGTGGGAAAGAGAAGTTGAATTGTAAAGGTAGGTGGTGAATGAAAAACAGAAGGGATGACCATGAATGGAGAGAAAGAGGGCGAGGTAGGTGGGGATCCTGTGAGGTTCACAGATCCTGAGGTGTCAAGGAATTCCATCCCTGCACCAAATAGGCATGTAAAATGCCTTGGCACACCATTCTGGCGTTTAAACACCCATTGGTACACATTCTGGGCATTCAACGCCCATGTAAAGCATGTTTCTGGCGTTGAACGCCAGTTTCATGCTTGTTACTGGCGTTCAGCGCCAGCTTTTCCTCTCTGGGCACATTCCTGGCGTTCAGCGCCAGAATGTTGCTTGTTTCTGGCGTTCAGCGCCAGAATGATACTCTGTTCTGGCGTTGAACGCCAGCTAGATGCATCTTACTGGCGTTGAACGCCAGCCTGTGCGTCCTCCAGGGTGTGAATTTTTTCTTCTGTTGTTTTTGATTCTGTTTTTAATTTTTATGATTTTTTCGTGACTCCTCATGATCATGTACCTAATAAAACACAAAATAACAATAAAATAAAATAAAAAATAGAAATTAGATAGATAAAATTGGGTTGCCTCCCAACAAGCGCTTCTTTAATGTCAATAGCTTGACAGTGGCTCTCATGGAGCCACAAGGTGATCAGGTCAATGTTGTATAGTTGCCAACACCAAACTTAGAGTTTGGATATGGGGTCTTAACACCAAACTTAGAGTTTGACTGTGGGGGCTCTTCTTGACTCTGAACTGAGAGAAGCTCTTCATGCTTACTCTCTTCTGTCACAGAGGGATGGCCATGTGCCTTAAACACAAGGTAGTCCCCATTCAATTGAAGGACTAATTCACCTCTGTTAACATCTATCACAGCTCCTGCTGTGGCTAGGAAAGGTCTTCCAAGGATGATGCAATCATCCTCTTCCTTCCTAGTGTCTAAGATTATGAAATCAGCAGGGATGTAAAGGCCTTCAACCTTTACTAGCACGTCCTCTACTATTCCATAGGCTTGTCTCAATGACTTGTCTGCCAGTTGTAATGAAAACAAGGCAGGTTGTACCTCAACGATCCCCAGCTTCTCCATTACAGAGAGTGACATAATATTTATCCCTGACCCCAGATCACACAGAGCTTTTTCAAAGATCATGGTGCCTATGGTACAAGGTATTAAGAACTTGCCAGGATCTTGTTTCTTTTGAGGTAGAATTTTCTGAATCCAAGTATCCAGTTCATTAATGAGCAAGGGAGGTTCACTTTCCCAAGTCTCATTACCAAATAACTTGGCATTCAGCTTCATGATAGCTCCTAAATATTGAGCAACTTGCTCTCCAATCACATCTTCATCCTCTTCAGAGGATGAATAGTCTTCAGAGCTCATGAATGGCAAGAGGAGATTTAATGGAATCTCTATGGTCTCTATATGAGCCTCAGATTCCTTTGGATCCTTAAGAGGAAACTCCTTCTTGCTTGAGGGACGTCCCAGGAAGTCTTCCTCACTAGGATTTTCATCCTCCTCCTTCCTTGTGCATTCGGCCACATTGATCACATCAATGGCCTTGCACTCTCCTTTTGGATTCTCTTCTGTATTGCTTGGGAGAATACTGGGAGCAGTTTCAATGACTTTCTTACTCAGCTGGCCCACTTGTGCCTCCAGATTTCTAATGGAGGATCTTGTTTCACTCATGAAACTGAAAGTGGCCTTTGACAGATCAGAGACTACATTGGCTAAATTAGAGGTGTTTTGTTCAGAGTTCTCTGTCTGTTGCTGAGAAGATGATGGATATGGCTTGCTATTGTTTAGCCTGTTGCGTCCACCATTGTTAAAGCCTTGTTGAGACTTTTGTTGATCCTTCCATGAGAAATTTGGATGATTTCTCCATGATGAGTTATAGGTGTTTCCATAAGGTTCACCCATGTAATTAACCTCTGCCATGGCAGGGTTTTCAGGATCATAAGCTTCTTCAGAAGCTGCCTCTCTAGTACTGTTGGATGCATGTTGCCATCCATTCAGATTTTGAGAGATCATGTTGACCTGTTGAGTCAACACTTTGTTCTGAGCCAATATGGCATTCAGAGTATCAATTTCAAGAACTCCTTTCTTCTGAGGTATCCCATTGTTCACGGAATTCCTCTCAGAAGTGTACATGAACTGGTTATTTGCAACCATGTCAATGAGTTCTTGAGCCTCTTCAGGCGTTTTCTTTAGGTGAATAGATCCACCTGTAGAATGGTCCATTGACATTTTCGAAAATTCAGATAGACCATAATAGAATATATCTAATATGGTCCATTCTGAAAACATGTCAGCTGGACATCTTTTGGTCAGCTGCTTGTATCTTTCCCAAGCTTCATAGAGGGATTCACCATCTTTTTGTTTGAAGGTTTGAACATCCACTCTCAGCTTGCTCAGCTTTTGAGGAGGAAAGAATTTATCCAAGAAGGCAGTGACCAGCTTATCCCATGAGTCCAGGCTATCCTTAGGTTGTGAATCCAACCATATTCTAGCTCTGTCTCTTACAGCAAAAGGGAAAAGCATGAGTCTGTAGACTTCAGGATCAATTCCATTCGTCTTTGCAGTCTCACAGATCTGCAAGAACTCAGTTAGAAACTGATAAGGATCTTCAGATGGAAGTCTATAAAACTTGCAGTTTTGTTGCATTAAGGCAACTAGCTGAGGTTTCAGCTCAAAGTTGTTGGCTCCAATGGTAGGAATGGAGATGCTTCTTCCATCAAATTTGGACGTTGGCTTTGTGAAGTCACCAAGCATTCTCCTTGCATTATTATTATTTTCGGCTGCCATCTCCTTCTCTTGTTCGAAAATTTCTGAAAGGTTGTTTCTGGATTGTTGTAATTTAGCTTCTCTTAATTTTCTCTTCAAAGTCCTTTCAGGTCCTGGATCAATTTCAACAAGAGTGCCTTTATCCCTGTTCCTGCTCATATGAAAAAGAAGAAAACAAGAAAAGAAAGAGGAATCATCTATGTCACAGTATAGAGATTCCTTTATGTTAGTAGAAAAAGAAGGGAGTAGAAGAATGAAGAAGAATTCGGATTTTTAGATGAAGAGAGGTGAAGAGAAGTGTTAGTAATTAAATAATTAAATAGAAGAAGAAAAGAGAAGGGAGATTTCGAAAATAATTTTGAAAAAGGGGTTAGTAATTTTCGAAAATTAAAGATAAAATATAATTGAAATTAAAATTTAAAACAATTAATTAATTAAAAAGAATTTTTGAAAAGAGAGGGAGATATTTTCGAAAATTGAAGAGGGAAAAGTAGTTAGGTGGTTTTGAAAAAGATAAGAGACAAACAAAAAGTTAGTTAGTTGATTGAAAAAGATTTGAAATCAAAATTTAAAAAGATAAGAAGATAAGAAGTTAGATAAGATATTTTGAAATCAAATTTCGAAAAATATAAAATTTTGAAAAGGATAAGATAAAAAGATAAGATAAAAGAGAAAAAGATATTTTGAAAAAGATTTAATTTTTAAAATGACTTAACTAACAAGAAACTACAAGATAAGATTCTAGAATTTAAAGATTGAACCTTTCTTAACAAGAAAGTAACAAACTTCAAATTTTTGAACCAATCACATTAATTGTTAGCTAATTTTCGAAAATTAGATATAAAAGCTAAGAAAAAGATTTTTGAAAAATAATTTTTAAAATTTTCAAAAATAATAAAAAAAATGAAAAAGATATGATTTTTGAAAAAGGTTTTGAAAAGATAAGATTTTTAAAATTGAAATTTTGACTTGACTAGTAAGAAACAACTAATTTAAAAATTTTTTGACCAAGTCAACCCAAAATTTCGAAAATTTGGAGGGAAATAAGGAAAAGATATTTTTTTTGATTTTTGAATTTTTAATTATGAGAGAGAAAAACAACAAAAATATTCAATGCATGAAATTTTTAGATCAAAATAATGAATGCATGCAAGAATGCTATGAATGTCAAGATGAACACCAAGAACACTTTGAAGATCATGATGAACACCAAGAACATAATTTTGAAAAATTTTTTATGCAAAGAAAACATGCAAGACACCAAACTTAGAAATCTTTAATGCTTGGAAAATATGAATGCAAAGATGCACATGAAAAACAAGAAAAGACACAAAACAAGAAAACATCAAGATCAAACAAGAAGACTTACCAAGAACATCTTGAAGATCATGAAGAACACTATGAATGCATGGAATTTTCGAAAAATGCAAGAAAAAATTTTAAAAGCATGCAATTGACACCAAACTTAAAAATTGACTCAAGACTCAAACAAGAAACACAAAATATTTTTGATTTTTATGATTTTCTTATTTTTTTGTATTTTTATTAATTTTTTCGAAAATAATGTTAGGAAAAAAACAAAAAAGAAAAGAAAAATTTTGAAAAAGATTTTTGAAAAGAAAATTACCTAATCTGAGCAACAAGATGAACCGTCAGCTGTCCAAACTCGAACAATCCCCGCAACGGCGCCAAAAACTTGGTGGTGTTGCCGGATTAAAAACTTGGCACCATTGTGGGTTGGAAACAATTGTTTGAATTGTTGTTCGAAATTGATTGTTCCCCGGCAACGGCGCCAAAAACTTGGTGGACGAAATTGTGATCCATATTCTTTTGTACTTGTATGAAATCATTATTATGGCACCGGTTGAATTCACAACTCCGTTCAACTAACCAGCAAGTGTACTGGGTCGTCCAAGTAATAAACCTTACGTGAGTAAGGGTCGATCCCACAGAGATTGTTGGTATGAAGCAAGCTATGGTCACCTTGTAAATCTCAGTTAGGCAGATTAAATTGGTTTATGGTTTCGAAAATAAATAATAAAAAGAAAATAAAAAGGATAGAAATACTTATGTAAATTAATAGTGGGAATTTCAGATAGGTGTATGGAGATGCTGTGTTCCTCTTGAAACTCTACTTCACTACTCGCTCTTCCTTCAATTCTTCTTACTCCTTTCCATGGCAAGCTGTATGTAGGGCATCACTATCATCAATGGCTACTTTTAATCCTCTCGGGAAAATGATCCTATGCGCTGTCACTGCACGGCTAATCGTCTGGAGGCATCACCCTTGGTTGATAGCTACATCCCATCCTCTCAGTGAAAATGGTCCAAATGCTCTGTCACAGCATGGCTAATCATCTGTCGGTTCTCAATCAGGTTGGAATAGAATCCATTGATTCTTTTGCGTTTGTCACTAACGCCCAGCCTTCAGGAGTTTGAAGCTCGTCACAGTCATTCAATACCGGAATCCTACTCGGAATACCACAGACAAGGTTAGACTTTCCGGATTCCCAGGATCCTACTCAGAATACCACAGACAAGGTTAGACTTTCCGGATCCTCATGAATGCCGCCATCTATCTAGCTTATACCACGAAGATTCTGTTGGGGAATCTAAGAGATATGCGCCCAGCCTAAGGTAGAACGGAAGTGGTTGTCAATCACGCACGTTCATAAGTGAGAATGATGATGAGTGTCATGGATCATCACATTCGTCAAAGTGTTGTGCAACGAATATCTTGGAATAAGAATAAGAGAGAATTGAATAAAAAGTAATAGTAATTGTATTGAAACTTGAGGTACAGTAGAGCTCCACACCCTTAATCTATGGTGTGTAGAAACTCCACCGTTGAAAATACATAAGTGAAAGGTTCAGGCATGGCCGAATGGCCAGCCCCTAAAATGTGATCACCAGATTCAAAATACAATCCAGGATCCAGGATTATAATATGATAGTAAAAAGTTCTATTTATAATAAACTAGCTCCTAGGGTTTACATGAGTAAGTAATTGATGCATAAATCCACTTCCGGGGCCCACTTGGTGTATGCTTGGGCTGAGCTTGATTAATCCACGAGCTGAGGCTTCTCTTGGAGTTGAACTCCGAGTTATGACGTGTTTTGGGCGTTCAACTCCGGATCATGATGTTTTTCTGGCGTTTAACTCCAGACAGCAGCATGTACTTGGCGTTCAACACCAAGTTACGTCGTCAATTTCCGAATGAAGTATGGACTATTATATATTGCTGGAAAGCCCTGGATGTCTACTTTCCAACGCCGTTGAGAGTGCGCTATTTGGAGTTTTGTAGCTCCAAAAAATCTATTTTGAGTTCAGGGAGGTCAGATTCCAACAGCATCAGCAGTCCTTTTGTCAGCCTTTTTCAGAGTTTTGCTCAAGTCCCTCAATTTCAGCCAGAATTTACCTGAAATCACAGAAAAACACACAAACTCATAGTAAAGTCCAGAAATGTGAATTTAACATAAAAAATAATGAAAACATCCCTAAAAGTAGCTTGAACTTACTAAAAACTACCTAAAAACAATGCCAAAAAGCGTATAAATTATCCGCTCATCACTAATTATTTAGTTAGCCGCACATTTCCTCCAAATTTTTCTAAGCATCAAAAAGACAAGCTGAAAAGCGAGTCTAAATATTATATATGGGATGACCCATATTTATGGAGATGTGGCACTGACCAAGTAATTAGACGTTGTGTGCCTGAATCAGAATTCCAGTCCATTTTAGAGGCCTGTCACTCATCCAAGAGTGGAGGAAATTTTGGCCCTCAAAGAATGGCTAGAAAAATCTTAGACTGTGGATTCTGGTGGCCTACTCTTTTTAGAGACGCTGCTTAGTTTTTTAAATCCTGTCTCCCATGCCAGAAATTTGGTAATATATCCAGGAGGGATGAGATGCCTCAACAAATTATGCTTTTCTGTGAAATTTTTGATGTTTGGGGCATTGACTTCATGGGTCCATTTCCAAATTCTAATGGATATTTTTATATATTGTTAGTTGTGGATTATGTTTCCAAATGGATGGAAGCAATTCCTACCCGTACTGATGATGCTAACACTGTTGTTTCCTTTGTGAGAAACCATATTATATGTCGCTTTGGATCACCACGAGCAATCGTGAGCGATCAAGGCACCCATTTTTGTAACAGGAGACTAACAGGATTAATGAAGAAGCATGGGATAATTCATAAAGTTGCAACAGCTTACCATCCCCAAACTAATGGGCAAGCCGAGGTGTCAAACAGAGAAATTAAGCGTATCTTGCAAAAGATAGTAAAGCCACATAGAAAAGACTGGAGCACCAGGCTACAAGATGCACTTTGGGCATATGGAACAGCTTACAAGACACCCATTGGGATGAGTCCTTTTCGCTTGGTTTATGGAAAAGCTTGTCATCTCCCAGTTGAAGTAGAACACAGAGCCTTTTAGGCAGTTAAGGAGTGCAACATGGGAATTGAGAAAGCAGGAGCTGAAAGGAAGTTGCAACTGCAAGAACTGGAGAGCCTTCGCCTAGAAGCTTATGAGAACTCAAGAATATACAAGGAAAAGATGAAGGCTATACATGATCAAAACATCAAGAAGAAAGAGTTCCAACCTGGGGATTTAGTCCTCCTTTACAAATCTCGACTAAGGCTCATGCCAGGTAAGTTGAGATCAAGATGGGAAGGTCCATACAGAGTAGAGAAGGCCGAACCGTACGGAGTTTATCACCTAAGCCATCCTTTAAGCTCTGAACTTATTAAGGTTAATGGGCAATGCCTGAAGCTATACCATGGCGAGAAGATGCAGAGAAACAAGGAGCTTGAGATCTTCCTCTTGGAAGATCCCCACATAGCAGAAGATTGAGCTAGTGGTGCGTCCAACTTATAGATGTTAAAGCAAAGTGCTAGGTGGGAGACAACCCACCATGGTATGATCGTTCTTTTCTTTATTTTTAGTTTTTCCTATTCAATAACTCTTCTCTTTATTAGTACTTTCGTGCATTTGCATTTACATGTTTTTATTTTTTCATTAAAAAAAAAACTTTCGCTACGCGATGCGATCGCATCAGCGACGCGTCCGCGTCGCTTGGAGAGTAAAGAAAAAATAAAAGTGAACAGAGAGTCACGCTGGAGCGTGGCTGGAGGAGTGCCACTGGCACAAATCGACCCACGCGACCGCGTCCCTGACGCGTTCGCGTCGCATGGGAATCATGGGCTCCCACGCGACCGCGTGCCCCACGCGGCCGCGTGCCCTGAGTTTTCGACGTAAAAGGGTGCACAATGAAATATTGTGCGAAAGTGGTGCTGGATTAGTGCTGGAAGCACAATCCTTATCACGCGGCCGCGTCGCCGACGCGGCCGCGTCCTCCATTTTCTGAAGCACACTCACACGATCGCGTGACCCACGCGATCGCGTCACCCTATTTTGGCAAATAAATTAATTTGAACAGAGAGTTGTGCTGGCGCGAGGCTGCACTCGCGCCAGAAGCATAACATGGGTTACGCGACCGCGTGACCGACCCGATCGCGTGACCATACTTAAAGCGCATCCACGGGAACGCGTGCCCCACGCGGCCGCGTCGCATGCGCCGCTCAGCTCAACCTAAAATTGCCACATATCTTATCTTTCTCTCCTCCAAATCCTAATTTTTCTTTTCCCTCCTTATTTCTTCTTTCTCCCTTCTTCCTTCTATCTCACCTATCACTTTCTCTCTCCCACCTACATTACCAAGGTTCTATTTTCTTCCTCCTTCTTTTCTTTTCTATCATTATTGTTATTTTATATGTTATTTTCTTTTTCTTTTCTTCTTCTTTTCATTATTCTTATTTTCTTTTTTTTTCTTCTTTTCCTTTTTACATGGTGTTAGAAATTTATTTGAGTCATTATTCCTCATTATATGCTTGTGGATTGTCACAAATTGTTTGACAATTATTATTATTATTTTTAAGGGATTGCTTGCATGTTCACCTTCATACTTTCTATATCTTATTTACCATGCAAGCCATGTGTTTGTGAAAAAGCCCATATAGCATTATGCGCTTTTCTACATTACTTTACTCTACCATTCAATGCTTGCTTTTCATAAATTCTCTTTACTATTGTTTTAATTGAATTTAATTGTCAATACAAACATTTTGGCTTGTTACAACTGATGCTTGGTCTATGCTACTCATGCCCTTTTCCGGCATGCTAATAAACACCTTGCATCCACTTATGTTTCGATGCACTCACTATTTTTCATTGATGGCTTTTCATATGTACTCGAGAGCATGTGTTAATGTCAATTACATCTTAATGTGCATCCATCACCACTCTTCCGTTCTCTTCCTTGCTATATATCTATTTGAACTTAATTTACTTTCCCCTCCCTTTTTCAGGATAGCCACCAAGAAAGGAAAGAAGAAAGCAACTCCTAAACCCCCAGCAAGAAGAGGAACTAAAAGAGCATTAGTGGCAGAGCCCCCTTCAACCGCAGTCAAGCCCTCAACAAAGAGAGTTAAGAGGATAATAAAGGTTGATGAAAAGGAGAAAGCCTTTCCAGCAAAGGACACTGCGCGATTTTCCAATCGCTACTGTGAGCAGATGTTCCCTATCCTGGCAGAAAGGAACTATAACAATGAATACATTCTTATCCTCCCGTCCAATATTGCTACCTTTGTTGAGCCGCAAATTGAACGAAGACAATGGCGTTTCCTACGGAGACAGCCGAGACAGGTCAATCTTTCTTGGGTAATTGAGTTCTACTCTAACTTCTACATGCCAACCCTACAGTCTGTTTATGTCTGGCAGAAGCAAGTCCCCATTATAGAAGAGGCCATTCAGCAAGCTCTGAGTCTTCCCCCTATTCCAGAAGGAATGGACGCCTTCCAAGAAGCCGCACTTAAGCGCCAGAGGTTACAATTTGACTGGGACTCCGTTCTCGGAGTTATCGCATTACCTGGCAGCCGTTGGATCTACGGATACCACCGTACCCGCCCTAAGGGAATCTTGGCTTCAACACTTACTTTGGAGGCTCGCGTATGGGCACAGATCATGTCCCATTACGTCTTTCCGAGCACTCACGAGTCCTCTTTCACTGTGGACATGGCCGTTCTACTATGGTGCATCCTCACAGACCAACCTCTGAATCTCTCAAGCCATATCCGGAATGCTATGGGACACGTACAAATTGTGGGCAATTTACCTTTTCCGTCTTGGTCTCAGATCTTGTCTCAGCAGCTAGAGTCTCCTATAGAGTTGGGGACACTAAAGCCGTGCTTCCACGGGATGATCAGTATGTCCCTAATGGGAAATACCTCAGACTTCCAGCAGCCACTACAAGTCTTCCTACTGCTCCAGTTGAAGATAATCCTTCTTCAACCCCACAAACACCTACAACTGATGAATTGCTCCAGCAGATAATCAAAAAGTTGGATCGGCAAGAACACAAAGCTAAGTTGAGAGAGCGCCGCAACAACCGAAGATTCAAACACCTCAGGGAGCTACTTAGAGGAGATTGCAAAGACTCGGACACCCCAAAATCCACTTCTTTTACCAGCACAGGGAGCCATGACGGTCCCGATTGTGGAGATACTGCTTCCAGCCCACCCCTATTCCTGACTGATGGCACCGAAGACGGTGCAAAGCCTTAAAGTGTGGGGAGGTCGGTCAGTACCTGACTTCCGGAGGTAATTTCTCTTCTCTAGCACAAATAATTAGGATATTTTAGTTAGATTTTCTTTCTTTTATAGAATAGAATAATTTGCATAGGTTAGGATAGTTGCATGCATGTTCTACTTGATTGAAAAGACAATAAAGTTTCTTCTAAGACTCTATCTTTGGAACAAAATTTCACTAATTTTTCATAATTTTTATGATAAAATTGCTTGAGTTGTATTTGGAACATGATGTTTGAGCTAAAGAACACACAACCTGTGAAAGATTTGAGCCTTTATGTATGGTTACGTTATTTAACCATAATTATTTCATTCTTGTGTGTTTACTTCTCTATGATTGTAATCTATATTTTGTTTTATCTTATATGTCCAATATTTATTATATTTACATGCTTGCACATGATTGAGGCCATTATTTGTTTAAACTCACTTATCCAAATTAAGCCTACCCTTTTTAATTACCTTTGTTAACCACTTTGAGCCTTTAAATCCTATTTGTTCTATATTTTACCACATTACTAACCTTAAGCTGAAAAACAATTGTATATCCCAAATTGAATCTTTGGTTAGCTTAAGATAGAATTGTGTGTGCTAGTTAGGTATGGGAAATTGTGGGAACAAAAGTTGTTAAGGGAATGTGTCATGAAAATTTAATGGGAATTTGGATACCTACTCATGTGAAACTATAAGAATAAAAAAATCTATGTGCATTAATAAGCTATATTTATTTTAATGTGTAAATAAATAAATAAATAAATAAACAAATAAATAAGGGGACAAAATTACCCGAATGTTGAATTCAGAATTCAAAGATCAATGCACGTATGATAGAATCAAAATACAAAGTGATACATGAGTATGGATTGAAAAAAAGAAATTCTGGGTAGCTAGGTATGAACTTTAAGATTACATTAAAAATATATAGGTTGGGTTGAAGCTTGGGTTAATTAAAGATTCAATTTATCAGCTCACTTAACTATATGTATACCCCTACCTATACCTTGGCCCCATTACAACCTTGAAAAGACCTCATGATGTTTGCATTGGTATATTAACTGTTGTTGATTGGTTAGGAGAAAAACAAAAGTTAGAAAGCATGATTAGAGAAGGATAGAGTGATTACCCTATACACTAGAGATTAGAGCATACATACACTATCAGTGAGGGTTCAATGCTTGAATTTTCATGTTCCCTGCTTTCATAGGCTATCCTCTTGCATTTTTATCTGTTTTACTGTATAAGGGTAGAATTAGTAGAATTTGATTTTAATTGTTTCGAAGAGCTTATTTACTTTTGATCAAGTGGGCAAGAATCATATAGTTGCATTTATTTACATATATAGGATTGCATTGCATTTCATGAGTTTCTACATGTTCATACTTGTCTACTTTATCTCCTTCAATTAAGCATGAGGACATGCTAATGTTTAAGTGTGGGGAGGTTGATAAACCACTATTTTATGGTTTATATTGTGTTTAATTGTGTGGTTTTATCATGATCCTTACCCACTTATTCATTAAATTAGCATGCATTTAGATTTCCTTCCTGAATTTATTACATGGTTGAAAACTGCTTCTTAGAGACTTTAATTATGTATTTTTAATTCTCCTTTATTCCATTCGATGCCGTGATCTGTGTGTTGAGTCTTTCAAGCTTTACAGGGCATGAATGAATGGGAGATTGGAAAAGAAGCTGGCAAAAATGGAAGGAACACAAGAATTTGAGGAGATAACTAGCGAGAAGTGACGCGGTCGCATGGCTCACGCGGCCGCGCGAAGGGGAGCAAATCGCAGTAACGCGGCCGCATGGCTCACGCAGCCGCGCGGATTGGAAAAGCTCAAGTGACCCGGTAGCGTGGACGACGCGGACGCGTGGCATGGAAAAGCGCAAGTGACGCGTCCGCATGGGTGACGCGATCGCGTGACATGTGCGATCTGCATAATCTGCAGAACTCGCTGGGGGCAATTTTGGACCTGATTTCGACCTAGTTTTCGGCCCGGAACAGTAGACTAGAGCCAGAGAACATGCAGAAACAGAAGACAACATTCATTCTACACAGTTTTCAGTTTTAGATCTAGTTTTCACTCCTCCTCTAGGTTTTTCTCTTTAGGTTTTAGAATTTAATTTTCAATTGGTCTTAGCATTGGAACATTGAGAAGAGTTATTTCCTCATCAAGACTTTGTCATTCTAGTTCGTTCTCTTAACTTGGTTTATTTCTTCCATGTTCTTTGTTGTGTTCAATTTTGTCATTTGAATACTTTTATGATTATTTAATACAAGAATTATTTCTTTCATTTTAATCCATTTTACCTTCCAATAATCATGTCTTCTTTTAATTCCCTTTCATATGTTATGGATTTATTTTTTACAATGAGCGAGTAGTTCCCCTCACTTGATGGGGAGTTGATTGAAAGGAACTCTTGAGTTGCAAGGATTGAAAGAGAATTTGTAATTGGGTTAACTGTTGGATTGCTATCTTGTCACTAACACCAATCCCTTTGAACTAAGTGGGTTGCAACTCGTGAACAGATCTATCATTCCAACTTGTTTGACTTTCCTTTACCTAGTAAAGGATAACTGGTGCACGAAATTGTGATCATCAATGGCGCCATCAACATGGTACGCTCATTGCAATCTCAACTCTTTATCACAACTCCGCACAACTAACCAGCAAGTGCACTGGGTCGTCCAAGTAATAAACCTTATGCGAGTAAGGGTCGATCCCACGGAGATTGTTGGTATGAAGCAAGCTATGGTCACCTTGTAAATCTTAGTCAGGCAGACTCAGATGGTTATAGATGAAATATGAATAAAAGATAAAGATAGAGATAGAGATACTTATGCAATTCATTGGAGAGAACTTCAGATAAGCGAATGGAGATGCTTTGTCCCTTCCGTCTCTCTGCTTTCCTACTGTCTTCATCCAATCCTTCTTACTCCTTTCCATGGCAAGCTTATGCAAGGGTTTCACCGTTGTCAGTGGCTACCTCCCATCCTCTCAGTGGAAATGTTCAACGCACCCTGTCACGGCACGGCTATCCAGCTGTCGGTTCTCGATCATGTCGGAATAAAATCCAGTGATTCTTTTGTGTCTGTCACTAACGCCCCACAATCGCGAGTCTGAAGCACGTCACAGTCATTCAATCATTGAATCCTACTCAGAATACCACAGACAAGGTTAGACCTTCCGGATTCTCTTGAATGCCGCCATCAGTTCTAGCCTATACCACGAAGACTCTGATCTCACGGAATGGCTGGCTCGGTTGTCAGATGAGCGCTCGGTTGTCAGGCGATCAACCATGCATCGTGTATCAGGAATCCAAGAGATATTCACCCAATCTAAGGTAGAACGGAGGTGGTTGTCAGTCACACGTTCATAGGTGAGAATGATGATGAGTGTCACGGATCATCACATTCATCAAGTTGAAGAACAAGTGATATCTTGGAACAAGAACAAGCGGAATTGAATAGAAGAACAATAGTAATTATATTAATACTCGAGGTACAGCAGAGCTCCACACCTTAATCTATGGTGTGTAGAAACTCCACCGTTGAAAATACATAAGAACAAGGTCTAGGCATGGCCGTGAGGCCAGCCTCCCAATGATCTAAGAACTAGATGTCCAAAGATGATCTAGAGATCTAAAGTGATCAAAAGATGAAAATACACTAGTAAAAGGTCCTATTTATAGGGAACTTGTAGCTTAAGAATTACAAAGATGAGTAAATGACATAAAAATCCACTTCCGGGCCTACTTGGTGTGTGCTTGGGCTGAGCATTGAAGCATTTTCGTGTAGAGACTTTTCTTGGAGTTAAACACCAGCTTTTGTGCCAGTTTGGGCGTTTAACTCCCACTTTGGTGCCAGTTCCGGCTTTTAACGCTGGGAATTCTGAAGGTGACTTTGAATGCCAGTTTGGGCCATCAAATCTTGGGCAAAGTATGGACTATCATATATTGCTGGAAATCCCAGGATGTCTACTTTCCAACGCCGTTGAGAGCGCGCTTATTGGGCTTCTGTAGCTCCAGAAAATTCACTTCGAGTGCAGGGAGGTCAGAATCCAACAGCATCTGCAGTCCTTTTCAGTCTCTGAATCAGATTTTTGCTCAGGTCCCTCAATTTCAGCCAGAAAATACCTGAAATCATAGAAAAACACACAAACTCATAGTAAAGTCCAGAAAAGTGAATTTTAACTAAAAACTAATAAAAATATACTAAAAACTAACTAAATTCTACTAGAAACATACTAAAAACAATGCCAAAAAGCGTACAAATTATCCGCTCATCACAACACCAAACTTAAATTGTTGCTTGTCCCCAAGCAACTGAAAATCAAATAAGATAAAAAGAAGAGAATATGCAATGAACTCCAAAAACATCTATGAAGATCAGTATTAATTAGATGAGCGGGGCTTTTAGCTTTTTGCCTCTGAACAGTTTTGGCATCTCACTTTATCCTTTGAAATTCAGAATGATTGGCTTCTTTAGGAACTCAGAATCCGGATAGTGTTATTGATTCTCCTAGTTAAGTATGATGATTCTTGAACACAGCTACTTTATGAGTCTTGGCCGTGGCCCAAAGCACTCTGTCTTCCAGTATTACCACCGGATACATACATGCCACAGACACATAATTGGGTGAACCTTTTTAGATTGTGACTCAGCTTTGCTAGAGTCCCCAATTAGAGGTGTCCAGGGTTCTTAAGCACACTCTTTTTGCCTTGGATCACAACTTTATTTCTTTCTTTTTCTTTCTCCCTTTTTTTCTTTTTCGTTTTTCTCCTTCTTTTTTTTTGTATTCACTGCTTTTTCTTGCTTCAAGAATCATTTTTATGATTTTTCAGATCCTCAGTAACATGTCTCCTTTTCCATCATTCTTTCAAGAGCCAACATTCATGAACCACAAATTTAAAAGACATATGCACTGTTTAAGCATACATTCAGAAGACAAAACTGTTGCCACCACATCAAAATAATTAACCTGTTATAAAATTCAAAATTCATGCAATTCTTCTCTTTTTTAATTAAGAACATTGTTTATTTAAGAGAGGTGATGGATTCATAGGACATTCATAACTTTAAGGCATAGACACTAAGACACTAATGATCATAAGACACAAACATAGATAAACACAAGCTTAGAAATTCGAAAAACAGAAAAATAAAGAACAAGGAGATTAAAGAACGGGTCCACCTTAGTGATGGCGGCTTGTTCTTCCTCTTGAAGGTCTTATGGAGTGCTTGAGCTCCTCAATATCTCTTCCTTGCCTTTGTTGCTCCTCTCTCATGATTCTTTGATCTTCTCTAATTTCATGGAGGAGGATGGAATATTCTTGGTGCTCCACCCTTAGTTAGTGATGGGCTTGTCCTCATCAATGAGGATGTCTCCTTATATGTCAACTCCTACTGAATAACAGAGGTGACAAATGAGATGAGGAAAGGCTAACCTTGCCAAGGTAGAGGACTTGTCCACCACCTTATAGAGTTCTTGGGCTATAACCTCATGAACTTCTACTTCTTCTCCAATCATGATGCTATGGATCATGATGACCCGGTCTAGAGTAACTTCAGACCGGTTGCTAGTGGGAATGATTGAGCGTTGGATAAACTCCAACCATCCCCTAGCCACGGGCTTGAGGTCATGCCTTCTTAATTGAACCGGCTTCCCTCTTGAATCTCTCTTCCATTGGGCGCCCTCTTCACAAATGTCAGTGAGGACTTGGTCCAACCTTTGATCAAAGTTGACCCTTCTTGTGTAAGGGTGTTCATTTCCTTGCATCATGGGCAAGTTGAATGCCAACCTCACATTTTCCGGACTAAAATCTAAGTATTTCCCCCGAACCATTGTAAGCCAATTCTTTGGGTCCGTGTTCACACTTTGATCATGGTTCTTGGTGATCCATGCATTGGCATAGAACTCTTGAACCATTAAGATTCCGACTTGTTGAATGGGGTTGGTGAGAACTTCCCAACCTCTTCTTCGGATCTCATGTCGGATCTCCGGATATTCACTCTTTTTGAGTTTGAAAGGGACCTCAGGGATCACCTTCTTCAAGGCCACAACTTCATAGAAGTGGTCTTGATGCTCCCTTGAGATGAATCTCTCCATCTCCCATGACTCGGAGGTGGAAGCTTTTGCCTTCCCTTTCCTCTTTCTAGAGGTTTCTCCGGCCTTGGATGCCATAAATGGTTATGGAAAAACAAAAAGCAATGCTTTTACCACACCAAACTTAAAAGGTTTGCTCGTCCTCGAGCAAAAGAATAAAGAATAGAGTAGAAGAAGAAGAAAATGGAGGAGATGGAGGAGGCTTAGGCTTCGGCCAAAGGGGGAGAAGTAGTGTTTAGGGTGTGTGAAAATGAAGGAGTGAAGATGGGTTTATATAGGGGTGAAGAGAGGGGTAGGGTTCGGCCATTATGGGTGGGTTTGGGTGGGAAAGTGGTTTGAATTTGAATGGTGAGGTAGGTGGGGTGATGACAAGTCATCATATACCCATTTTTCAAGCTAATTTCACTTGTTTTACTAGTCTTTATGCACTTTCTTGCATCCTAAGTAAGTGATTTGGAATGAAAATGCATAACTTCTTTAAATCAAGCAACTACCATTAAATTGATGCTAACTCATGAGGTTTAAGCTAAATTTAATTGAATTTTAATTGATTTATAAGCCTTGTGAATTTAGTGATACTTTGAGTGGTTGTTTTGGTTTATTGCAGGTGAAGAAAAGAAGAAAATGGAAAGCGTGGCCTAAGAAAGTGTGGCCAAAGGAGAAAAAGGTGTGGCGCATAATGGAGGAAGCAAGCATTGCCCTCCACAAGGGCACACTGCCCTCTAGGAGGGCAACATAAGGGAACAAGGCTTGGAAGGCAACTCTGACCTGCCCACGACAAGGGCAGAGCACAAAATGGTGCCTTGGATCAAAGGAAGGAAAAACCTTGCCCTGCCCTCCACAAGGGCAGTATCGGGCCTTCATGGAAAATAAATCAAAGGAAAAAGTTTACCCTTGCTTGCCACAAGTCTCGAACACGGCACAATGAGGAAGCAAGGAACTAGGCTTCATTTTGGTGCCAAGAAAGCCAAGGAAAATGGTTAGCGTGTGTATCGGCCAAGCCTCGAACACCGGACTTCAATTTGGAAACACTGCCCTGCCCTCCGCGAGGCCAGGGCAGCATTTTGTTGTGGCACGGCCAGCGCACCATTCTGGCGCACCAAGGCACGATTCGGCAGCACCAGGAGAACGCACAGGCACCAAAATGGCGCACCAGAAATTTCTGCCCTGCCCTCCGCGAGGGCAGGGCAGCATCCTGCGCACCAAGCTCGCACCACACGCACGCACCATGGGCCAGACGCTTCAATTTTCTGCCCTGCCCTCCGCAAGGGCAGGGCAGCCTCCTGGAAGCAAATTTTTCATGGGCTAAAATTGGATTAAAAATCCAATAAAATTCATTTCTTCACCAAATCAAAAGCCCATCTAAATCCCAAGATCCAAGAATAGAAAGTGTATAAATAGGAGTTAGTTTGATGTAATTAGAACCTTTACTTTCACTTTTACTTTTCACCTTTTACTTGACTTTTGAATTGGGCACTTTCCTGGGAACTTTGAATTTTGCATCTTCTCTTGGTGACTTCACTGAGATTTCAGAGAATTGGAGAGGAGAATTGATCTCTCTTCTTCCTCGTTCTTGCTTGGGCACTTTTACTTTTCTTGTTTTGAGTTTTGGGTGTGAAGAATTGAGGAAATTCTGTCTCAATCTCCATTCAAAATCTCTTTGATTTCATTTCTGCATAATTGAATTCAAACACATTTCCTTTACTACTTCTTCTTCAATTTCTTGTTAATTGCTTTGTGACCTTGGATCTGGGAAGGCAATTAAGATCTAGGCTTAGCTACCTAGTCTCTGGAGTCCTGAGGTCTAAATTTACTCTTGGTTCTTCTGTGAACCTTTGCTGCATTTAATTTCCTTCTGTTTGAGTTCTAATTGCTTCTAATTAAATTTCTGCTCTATTGATTGTTGCAATTCAATTTCTCTTGCTTAAATTCTGAAATCCCTGTCCTCAAATCCCTTTTACATTCAAGCAATTTATATTCCTTGCAATTAAGTTACTGCAATTTACATTTCTTGCACTTTAAGTTTCAGTTATTTACTTTCTTGTTCTTTAAGATTCTGCAAGTTTACTTTCCTGCTCTTTAATTTACTGCAATTCTCCCCTATCCCTTTACATTCCAAGCAATTTAGCTTCTGTTAAATACAAACCAATCAACCAAAACTTAATTCGCTTGACTAAATCAACCACTAAACTAAAATTGCTCAATCTTTCAATCCCTGTGGGATTGACCTCACTCATGTGAGTTATTATTACTTGATGCGACCCGGTACACTTGCCGGTGAGTTTTGTGTCGGATCGTTTTCCGCACATCAAGTTTTTGGCGCCGTTGCCGGGGATTGAATTAGATTGACAATGATTAAGTAAGGTGGTGGTCTAGATTAAGCATTTTTTTTCTTTTTAACTAAGCACATTAACTGTTTGACACATTGTGTCACCTAACCCTCTAACCACATTCTAGCATTAGAATGTCCATGTTTCATTTGGTTTGTTTGTGATTCTTGCAAGTCATGGAGGTTGAGGTGCGTGAAGAGGGAGTGAGCAACAATACCCAGCCTGCAAGAAGGGTGTTGGCCTCTTACACTATCCCCAATGCAAGAAACTGCGGGAGTAGCATACTCACTCCCAATGTTCATGCAAATAATTTTGAGTTGAAGCCTTAACTTATCACCCTGGTGCAGAACAATTGCTCCTATGGAGGAAGTCCATTTGAAGATCCAAACCAACACTTATCCATCTTCCTCAGGATTCGTGAAACTGTCAAAACAAGTGGTGTGTATCCAGACATCTACAAGCTACTGTTGTTTCCATTCTCTCTGAAGGATAAGGCCACTCAATGGCTAGAGACATTTCCCAAAGAAAGCATCAATAATTGGGAAGACTTAGTGAGCAAATTCCTAGCCAAGTTCTATCCCCCCCAAAGGATTATCAAGCTGAAAACAGAGGTACAAACATTCATTCAAATGGATGGAGAGTCGCTGTATGATGCCTGGGAGAGATACAAGGCCTTAATCAGAAAATGTCCCCCAGAAATGTTTAGTGAGTGGGATAGACTCCAAAACTTCTATGAAGGGTTGACCCAGAAAGCTCAAGAAGCATTAGATCATTCAGCAGGAGGCTCATTGCAGCTAATGAAGACAGCAGAGGAAGCCCAAAACCTCATAGAGATGGTGGCAAACAATCAATATTTCTTTGCTCATCAAAGACAACGCCAACCAGCCCAGAGAAGGAATGTGATGGAGCTTGAAGGTGTTGACGTTCTCTTGGCACAAAACAAACAGATGCATCAACAACTTCAGCAACAAATAGAAATGATGGCGAAGAAAATTGATGGACTGCAAGGTGTTGCAGTAAACACACAACGCCAATCTCAAACCTCACATGCGTGGAATCAATCTGAAGAAAGTTTTGAGACATTCAATTTTGAGCAACAAAGCCCTGAGCAGGTGCAATGCATGAACAACACTTCAAGTTCATTTCAACACAATTTTCATGGTGATACACACAAGACACCCTGGAAGACTCATTCTAATTCAAGGTGGGGTGAGCATCAGAATCAAGGACAAAGGGACTTCAACTCTGGCAGCCTCAGCAACACAAGCAACCATAACCATTCATCCAATAATACTAACCAATTCAAAAATTCACAAAACACATATCACCAACCCCATAATAACTCACAAAACCACCAGAATAACTTTTCCACATCCACATCCTAACCACAAAGTACCCCCACAATTAATTCAAACAACTTCCAACAACAACCATCTCATTTCACACAACCACAACCAAATTCAGACTCTCAAAGAATCTCAAGTCTAGAGAAAATGATGGAGAAACTCATGAAAAATCAAGAGATGGCAAGACAAGATCAGGAAGCTGCAAGGAAAGATCAGACCCTGGCATTCAAAAACCAAGAAACCTCAATCAGAAACCTTGAGAGACACATGGGGCAAATGGCTAAGCAAATTTCAGAAATGGATGAGAAGAGAGCAAATGCCTTCCCCAATGTCACTGAAGAACACCCAAGGGACAAAGGAAAAAACACAAAATGGGAGGAGTGCAAAGTAATCATAGTGGGAAGTGAGAAGACTATGAAGAAGGAAGCCATCAATCAGGACAAACACAACAGAGAAGTTCCACAAGAAGAGACAGAGGGGAAAAGTAAAGAGGATCAAGAAACCAAAAATGTACAAATTTCAAAAGGATACAAGAATACCCTTGAATCACAACTACAAGAGAAGAGGGAAGGAGTGAATCCTTGTGTCCCCAAACTTCCATACCCTCAGAGGTTTAAAAAAGAAAATGAGAATAAGCAATACTCAAAATTCCTGGATATATTCAAAACACTCAGCATCAATATTCCTTTCTTGGAAGCACTTGAACAGATGCCATTATATGCCAAATTTATGAAAGAAGTGCTAACAAAGAAAAGACACTTGAAGGAAGGACAAATTGTTGAGATGACAAAGGAATGTAGTGCTATCCTCCAAAGAGAGTTGCCAGAGAAGAAAGATGATCCTGGGAGTTTTTACATACCTTGCACCATAGGAGACATAACAATTGAGAAGCCATTATGTGACCTTGGTGCAAGCATAAACTTGATGCCTTTGTCTCTAATGAGGAAACTCTGAATTTGTGAGCTGAAATCCACATGAATATTCCTGCAAATGGCTGACAAATCCATCCAGCAAGCACTTGGAGTTGTAGAGAATGTACTGGTAAAGGTGGGAAAATTCCTTCTCCAAGCTGATTTTATCATCCTGGATATGGAGGAGGACCCTAACACTCCCATCATTCTGGGGAGGCCTTTCCTGGCTACAGGCAGAGCATTGATAGATGTTGAAAAAGGGGAATTGTTGTTGAGAGTGCATGATGAGCACCTAGGATTCCATGTTTTTAAAACCTTGCATGAACCCACTCAAGAAGAAGATTGTACAGAGGATAAAGCCAGGGATCAAAGCTTGAAAGAGGCATTCAATGAGTTAACTCCAAGACTTCCAAATCCATGCTTCAAAGAAGTAGAGATGGTGCAACAGACCAAAGAAATCAAGGAGGAACTAGATCCAAAACCCCCAGATGGGAGCCTCAACACTCCAGATAAAGAACCATCAAGGCATGAATTATCTCCTGAGAAAGAAGAAAAGAAGAAGAGGCCAAAAGGGTGGAGAAATAAGAAAATTCCCACTGAAGGCTTCTCACCAGGGGATAAAGTGATGTTAAACACCCAACCAATGAAGGTGTCTCCACAATCATCTGAGTGCTATACTGTGAACCGGATCCTTTCACTTGAACATCTAGAGATCATCAAAGAGGAGACTGGAAGGAAGTTCACAATAAGAGGTGAAAAGCTGAGGCACTATGATTTTCAGCCTCCATGAAGTAAAAATGAAAGATGTCAAGCTAGTGACAATAAAGAAGCGCTTGTTGGGAGGCAACCCAACCTGAGGTAGTTTTCTTTCATAGCTTTTTCAATAAAAATGTTGAATAATTGGTATGCATTGCAAGGAGCTAAGTTTGGTGTTGTACACCAAAACAATTTAAGGGAGAATAAAAGATTCTAAGTTTGGTGTTCCACCAAAAATCTCATTTAAAAATACATTCTCACCTCTTGCATAATGCTAGCTCTAAGCAATCAAACAAATTATCCAACTATTTAACTGCTTTCTAGCTTTAATTCCATAACCTTTAGCAAGGACACAAGGTTTCACATATGGTTAACTTGTTGCATTAGAGACAGTGGCAAGCAATTAAGTTTGGTGTCCCCAACACCTAAATAAATCCAAGAGCCACACTCAATTTATGCATACTAACCATGTAATTAAGGGCTTGAGAAGCAAGCAACTTTGAGAATTATGTAGGACATGAGTCAACAATTGAAGATATTGTGCATCTTAACTCAAAGAAAACACAGCAAAAGGAAAAATCAAAGGGCTGCAACTTCAAAGGTTGTATCTAAACTTAATCCTTGCTGCTGTGAATTGTTTTGAACATGGAAACCATTATATATCCTGCTAAAGTGTTTATCTAGTTGCAAGTGAAGTGGTTTGATTAAGTATGCTAAATCTGCATAATGCTTGTTATCCATCACCTAGATGAATTTTGTTTTGTTTCCCACATGCTTGAATAAAAGAGACTTGTTTGAATTGGAAAGTAAACATCCAATGTTGCATAAGTAGAATGGAAGTTAATGGTGGTATATGTGTTTGATTAAATGCATAACTCATGAAATAATTGCTGCATAGTATCATTTTCATTGAAGTGTGAGCTAGCTTGCTGTTATAAAGGTTCCTATTAATAAAGAAAAAAGCCCTTGAGAACAAAAATAAAACAGAAAGAAAAGGAAGAAGAAAAAGCCAATGTGGCAAGAAAAACAAAGAATAAAGGCTGGACACCAATAGCTTGGATCCTAGGACACATGCCTGTGGTGTTCTTGTACTAGGATATGCTTGGACAAGTAAATTCTGAGCGGTATTTCAAAACCCGGTCACTTAGATCAACTGATTTGGGAAGGCCAATTGAAAGTCCACAATAAAGAGCAACTTAGATACAGAACATTTAGTTATCCAAAGAGATGTTGGGCATCAATAATCTTAGGAAGAAGTAGTGAGCTATGTGTCTGTGGTGGAAGATGTTGAGTAAAAAATAAAGCCAAAGGCTACTACTACAACATTAGACACCAAGCCTTCAAAGAATAATAAGCTTGATAAGCAACATGAGAAAAGAAAAGTTAGCAAGGGAGCAAAGAAAGAATAAACCTTATAACAGCAAGTTTAGCAAGCCTTTGAGGAAGAATGTATATTATGTAACAGCAACAATAATTGAGTTATCATTATCTGCATAAAAACCCCATGAATCACATTCTGCTATATGCCTAATAAGGATATGTTTCTTTTCTTGTTCATTTCATTTTCTCTTAGTCTTGATGCTTGCTTGGGGACAAGCAAGATTTAAGTTTGGTGTTGTGATGACAAGTCATCATATACCCATTTTTTAAGCTAATTTCACTTGTTTTACTAGTCTTTATGCACTTTCTTGCATCCTAAGTAAGTGATTTGGAATGAAAATGCATAACTTCTTTAAATCAAGCAACTACCATTAAATTGATGCTAACTCATGAGGTTTAAGCTAAATTTAATTGAATTTTAATTGATTTGTAAGCCTTGTGAATTTAGTGATACTTTGAGTGGTTGTTTTGGTTTATTGCAGGTGAAGAAAAGAAGAAAATGGAAAGCGTGGCCTAAGAAAGTGTGGCCAAAGGAGAAAAAGGTGTGGCGCATAATGGAGGAAGCAAGCATTGCCCTCCACAAGGGCACACTGCCCTCTAGGAGGGCAACATAAGGGAACAAGGCTTGGAAGGCAACTCTGCCCTGCCCACGACAAGGGCAGAGCACAAAATGGTGCCTTGGATCAAAGGAAGGAAAAACCTTGCCCTGCCCTCCACAAGGGCAGTATCGGGCCTTCATGGAAAATAAATCAAAGGAAAAAGTTTACCCTTGCTTGCCACAAGTCTCGAACACGGCACAATGAGGAAGCAAGGAACTAGGCTTCATTTTGGTGCCAAGAAAGCCAAGAAAAATGGGTAGCGTGTGTATCGGCCAAGCCTCGAACACGGGACTTCAATTTGGAAACACTGCCCTGCCCTCCGCGAGGGCAGGGCAGCATTTTGTTGTGGCACGGCCAGCGCACCATTCTGGCGCACCAAGGCACGATTCGGCAGCACCAGGAGCACGCACAGGCACCAAAATGGCGCACCAGAAATTTCTGCCCTGCCCTCCGCGAGGGCAGGGCAGCATCCTGCGCACCAAGCTCGCACCACACACACGCACCATGGGCCAGACGCATCAATTTTCTGCCTTGCCCTCCGCAAGGGCAGGGCAGCCTCCTGGAAGCAAATTTTTCATGGGCTAAAATTGGATTAAAAATCCAATAAAATTCATTTCTTCACCAAATCAAAAGCCCATCCAAATCCCAAGATCCAAGAATAGAAAGTGTATAAATAGGAGTTAGTTTGATGTAATTAGAACCTTTACTTTCACTTTTACTTTTCACCTTTTACTTGACTTTTGAATTGGGCACTTTCCTGGGAACTTTGAATTTTGCAACTTCTCTTGGTGACTTCACTGAGATTTCAGAGAATTGGGGAGGAGAATTGATCTCTCTTCTTCCTCGTTCTTGCTTGGGCACTTTTACTTTTCTTGTTTTGAGTTTTGGGTGTGAAGAATTGAGGAAATTCTGTCTCAATCTCCATTCAAAATCTCTTTGATTTCATTTCTGCATAATTGAATTCAAACACATTTCCTTTACTGCTTCTTCTTTAATTTCTTGTTAATTTCTTTGTGACCTTGGATCTGGGAAGGCAATTGAGATCTAGGCTTAGCTACCTAGTCTCTGGAGTCCTGAGGTCTCAATTTACTCTTGGTTCTTCTGTGAACCTTTGCTGCATTTAATTTCCTTCTGTTTGAGTTCTAATTGCTTCTAATTAAATTTCTGCTCTATTGATTGTTGCAATTCAATTTCTCTTGCTTAAATTCTGAAATCCCTGTCCTCAAATCCCTTTTACATTCAAGCAATTTATATTCCTTGCAATTAAGTTACTGCAATTTACATTTCTTGCACTTTAAGTTTCAGTCATTTACTTTCTTGTTCTTTAAGATTCTGCAAGTTTACTTTCCTGCTCTTTAATTTACTGCAATTCTCCCCTATCCCTTTACATTCCAAGCAATTTAGCTTCTGTTAAATACAAACCAATCAACCAAAACTTAATTCGCTTGACTAAATCAACCACTAAACTAAAATTGCTCAATCCTTCAATCCCTGTGGGATCGACCTCACTCATGTGAGTTATTATTACTTGATGCGACCCGGTACACTTGCCGGTGAGTTTTGTGTCGGATCGTTTTCCGTACATCATGGGGTTTTATGAAAGATGGATGTAAGTGGTGAAGAGAAAGATGGGATTTGATAGGTGAAGGGTTTTTGGGGAAGAGTGGTTGAGGTGATTGGTGAATGGGTGAAGAAGAAGAGAGAGGGTGGTGGGGTAGGTGGGGATCCTGTGGGGTCCACAGATCCTGAGGTGTCAAGGAAAATTTAACCCTGCACCAAGCATTGTGCGAAAATGCACTATGTGCCAATTCTGGCGTTAAACGCCGGGCTGGTGCCCATTTCTGGTGTTTAACGCCAAGTTCTTGCCCTTTCCTGGCGTTTAACGCCAGTCTGGTGCCCCTTTCTGGCGTTAAACGCCCAGAATGGTGCCAGACTGGGCGTTAAACGCCCAACTGCTACCCTTACTGGCGTTTAAACGCCAGCAGGATCTTCCTCCAGGGTGTGCTATTTTTCTTCCTGTTTTTCATTCTGTTTTTGCTTTTTCAATTGATTTTGTGACTTCCCATGATCATCATCCTAAAGAAAACATAAAATAACAAAAGAAAATAGATTAAATATAACATTGGGTTGCCTTCCAACAAGCGCTTCTTTAATGTCAGTAGCTTGACAGAGGGCTCTCATGGAGCCTCACAGATGCTCAGAGCAATGTTGGAACCTCCCAACACCAAACTTAGAGTTTGAATGTGGGGGTTCAACACCAAACTTAGAGTTTGGTTGTGGCCTCCCAACACCAAACTTAGAGTTTGACTATGGGGGCTCTGTTTGGCTCTGATTTGAGAGAAGCTCTTCATGCTTCCTCTCCATGGTGACAGAGGGATATTGATGAGCGGATAATTTGTACGCTTTTTGGCATTGTTTTTAGTATGTTTTTAGTAGTTTGAGTTGAGTTTTTAGTATATTTTTATTAGTTTTTAGTTAAAATTCACTTTTCTGGACTTTACTATGAGTTTGCGTGTTTTTCTGTGATTTCAGGTATTTTCTGGCTGAAATTGAGGGACCTGAGCAAAAATCTGATTCAGAGACTAAAAAGGACTGCAGATGCTGTTGGATTCTGACCTCCCTGCACTCGAAGTGGATTTTCTGGAGCTACAGAAGCCCAATTGGCGCGCTCTCAACGGCGTTGGAAAGTAGACATCCTGGGCTTTTCAGCAATATATGATAGTCCATACTTTGCCCAAGATTTGATGGCCCAAACCGGCGTTCAAAGTCACCCTCAGGAATTCCAGCGTTAAACGCCGGAACTGGCACCTAAATGGGAGTTAAACGCCCAAACTGGCATAAAAGCTGGCGTTTAACTCCAAGAAGAGTCTCTACACGAAAAGGCTTCATTGCTCAGCCCAAGCACACACCAAGTGGGCCCGGAAGTGGATTTTTATGTCATTTACTCATCTCTGTACACCCTAGGCTACTAGTTCTCTATAAGTAGGACCTTTTACTATTGTATTTTCATCTTGGTTCTTCTGGTTCCCTCTCTGGGGCCGAAACCAATGATCACTCTTGTTCTTATGTATTTTCAACGGTGGAGTTTCTACACACCATAGATTAAGGTGTGGAGCTCTGCTGTACCTCGAGTATTAATGCAATTACTATTGTTCTTCCATTCAATTCCGCTTGTTCTTGTTCTAAGATATCACTTGTTCTTCAACTTGATGAATGTGATGATCTGTGACACTCATCATCATTCTCACCTATGAACAAGGTGACTGACAACCATTCTTGTTCTACAAGCAACCAAGGCTTAGTGAATATCTCTTGGATTCTTTAATCGGAATCTTCGTGGTATAGGCAGGACTTGATGGCGGCATTCAAGAGAATCCGGAAGGTCTAAACCTTGTCTGTGGTATTCTGAGTAGGATTCAATGATTGAATGACTGTGACGTGCTTCAAACTCTAACCTGCTGGGCGTTAGTGACAGACGCAAAAGAGGGATTCTATTCCAGCAGGGGCGGGAACCAAACCGGTGATTGGCCGTACTGTGACAGAGTGCGTGAGCATTAGCTTTCACTGCGAGGATGGGAGGTAGCTGCTGACAACAGTGAAACCCTACACGAGCTTGCCATGGAAAGGAGTAAGAAGGATTGGATGAAGACTGTAGGAAAGCAGAGAGACGGAAGGGAAGGCATCTTCATACGCTTATCTGAAGCTCTCACCAATGATATACATAAGTATCTCTATCTTTATCTTTATGCTTTATTCGTTTATCACTATACCCATTTGAGTCTGCCTGACTGAGATTTACAAGGTGACCATAGCTTGCTTCATACCAACAATCTCCGTGGGATCGACCCTTACTCACGTAAGGTATTACTTGGACGACCCAGTGCACTTGCTGGTTAGTTGTGTGAAGTTGTAGTGATTACAATTTCGCGCACCAAGTTTTTGGCGCCGTTGCCGGGGATTGTTTGTGTATGGACAACTGACGGTTCATCTTGTTGCTTAGATTAGGTATTTTTCTTCAGAGTTCTTAAGAATGAATTCTAGTGTTTCAAGGTGATGTTCTTATCATCACCAAAGCTGATTGATTCTCATCAATTTAGCTCTTGAATGCAATGTCCTGCTGAAGCTTGGCCGGCCATGTCTAATTCCTTTAGACTAAAGCTTTAGACTAACATTGCATGATTCCTGGAATTCTCATTAAGAATTTTGATACCTTTATTTTCCTTTTCACTTAATTTTCGAAAAAGCACAAAAAAATTACAAAATCATAAAATCCAAAAATATGTCTTGTTTGAGTCTAGAGTCTCATCTTAAGTTTAGTATCAATTGCATGTTTCTGTTCTTATTGCATTCATGCATGTGTCTTCATTAATCTTCAAGTTGTTCTTGATGATTTCCTTGTTTTGATATTTGAATTCTCTTGACTTGAGTGTTTATGTATCTCATATGCATTCTCATTAGTGTCAGTAGTATGCAAACTGCTAAGTTTGGTGTCTTGCATGCATTGTTATTTGATTTTAGTTGCATTTTTATTATTAAAAATCCAAAAATATTTTTTATTTGTGTCTTTTCAAGTCAATAATACAGAGAATTGAAGATTCAGAACATACTGCAGAGGAATCACACAGAAAAAGCTGGGCATTCAAAAATGCCCAGTGAAGAAGACAGACTGGCGTTTAAACGCCAGCCAGGGTGCCTGGTTGGGCGTTTAACGCCCAAAAGGGTAGTGGTTTGGGCGTTAAACGCCAGAATGTGCACCATTCTGGGCGTTTAACGCCAGGATGGCACAAGGGGGAAGATTTTGTTTTCAAATCAATTTTTTTTCCTTTTTTCAAAGTTTTTCAAAATCAAATCTTTTTCAAATCATATCTTTTCAATCAAATATTTTCAAAATCAATTTCTTTCCTTTTTCAAAGATACTTACTAACAATTAATGATTTGATTGAACATTTTTTGCCTTTTCTGTTGAGAAAGGTTTTATGTTTGAATCATATCTTTTCTTGTTAAGCAAGTCATTAATTTTTAAAATCATATCTTTTCAAATTGTTTTCAAATCATATCTTTTTAAAATTGTTTTCAAATCATATCTTTTTAAAATTGTTTTCAAATCATATCTTTTTAATCACATCTTTTTCAAAATGGTTTTCAATCAAATCTTTTTGATTTCTAATTTCAAATTCTTTTTCAAAAATCACTTGATTTCTTTTTCACTCTTATTTTCGAAAATCAATTAAGTGTTTTTCAAAATGTTTTCAAAATCTTTTACTTAATTTTCGAAAATCACTTCCCTTCTTCTCACATCCTTCTATTTATGGACTAAAACTATCCCTTAATGCAAAATTCGAACTCCATCTTCTTTGATAAGTTCGAATTTTCTACTTCTGTCTTCTACTTTTCTTTTCCTCTGACACCTTAAGGAATCTCTATACTGTGACATAGAGGATTCCATATTTTCTTGTTTTCTTCTCTTTCATATGAGCAGGAACAAAGACAAAGGCATTCTTGTTGAAGCTGACCCTGAACCTGAAAGGACCTGACCGAATTCTTCAAGGAAAAAGAACCCATGGCAGCCGAAAACAACAACAATGCCAACAATGCAAGGAAGGTGCTGGGTGACTTCACTGCACCTACTCCCGACTTCTATGGGAGAAGCATCTCTATCCCTGCCATTGGAGCAAACACCTTTGAGCTTAAGCCTCAATTAGTTTCTCTAATGCAACAGAATTGCAAGTTCCATAGACTTCCAATGGAAGATCCTCATCAGTTTTTAGCTGAGTTCTTGCAAATCTGTGACACAGTCAAGACTAATGGGGTAGACCCTGAGGTCTATAGACTGATGCTATTCCCTTTTGCTGTAAGAGACAGAGCTAGAATATGGTTGGACTCTCAGCCTAAAGAAAGCCTGAACTCTTGGGAAAAGCTAGTCAATGCCTTCTTGGCAAAGTTCTTTCCACCACAAAGATGGAGTAAGCTTAGAGTGGAAGTCCAAACCTTCAGACAGAAGGATGGAGAATCCCTCTATGAAGCTTGGGAAAGATACAAACAATTAATCAGAAAGTGTCCTTCTGACATGCTTTCTGAATGGAGCATCATAGGTATTTTCTATGATGGTCTCTCTGAACTATCCAAGATGTCTTTGGATAGCTCTGCTGGAGGATCTCTTCATCTGAAGAAGACGCCTACAGAAGCTCAAGAGCTCATTGAAATGGTTGCAAATAACCAATTCATGTACACTTCTGAAAGGAATCCTATGAACAATGGGACAAGTCAGAAGAAAGGAGTTCTTGAGATTGATACTCTGAATGCCATATTGGCTCAGAACAAGATATTGACTCAACAAGTCAATTTGATTTCTCAAGGTCTGTCTGGAATGCAAAATGCACCTGGCAGTACTAAGGAAGCTTCATCTGAGGAAGAAGCTTATGATCCTGAGAACCCTTCCATGGAAGAGGTGAATTACCTAGGAGAACCCTATGGAAACACCTATAATTCTTCATGGAGAAATCACCCAAATTTCTCATGGAAGAATCAAGAGAGACCTCAACAAGGTTTCAACAACAATAATGGTGGAAGAAACAGGTTTAGCAATGGCAAGCCTTTTCCATCATCTTCTCAGCAACAGACAGAGAGTTCTAAGCAGAATACCTCTGACTCAGCAACAATGGTCTCTGATCTAATCAAAACCACTCAAAGTTTCATGACTGAAACAAGGTCCTCCATTAGGAATTTGGAGGCACAAGTGGGACAGCTGAGCAAGAAAATTACTGAACTCCCTCCTAGTACTCTCCCAAGCAACACAGAAGAAAATCCAAAAGGAGAGTGCAAGGCCATCAATATGGCCGAATTTTGGGAGGAAGAAGAGGCAGTGAACGCCACTGAGAAAGGCCTCACTGGACGTCCACTGGCCTCCAATGAGTTCCCCAATGAGGAACCATGGAAATCTGAGGCTCAAAATGAGACCATAGAGATTCCATTGGACTTACTTCTGCCTTTCATGAGCTCTGATGAGTATTCCTCCTCTGAAGAGGATGAGTATGTCACTGAAGAGCATGTTGCTAAATACCTTGGAGCAATCATGAAGCTAAATGACAAGTTATTTGGAAATGAGACTTGGGAGGATGAACCCCCTTTGCTCACCAAAGAACTGGATGACTTGTCTAGGCAGAAACTGCCTCAAAAGAGGCAGGATCCTGGGAAGTGCATGGATGAATCTATCATCCTTGGCAGACCCTTCCTAGCCACAGCAAAGGCTGTGATTGATGTTGATAGAGGAGAGTTGATCATTCAAGTGAATGAAGAATCCTTTGGGTATAAGGCTCAAGGATATCCATCTGTCACATTGGAGAAGAAGCATGAAGAGCTTCTCTCAAATCAGAGACAAACAGAGCCCCCACAGTCAAACTCTAAGTTTGGTGTTGGGAGGCCACAACCAAACTCTAGGTTTGGTGTTGAACCCCCACATTCAAACTCTAAGTTTGGTGTTGGGAGGTTCCAACATTGCTCTGATCATTTGTGAGGCTCCATGAGAGCCATCTGTCAAGCTACTGACATTAAAGAAGCGCTTGTTGGGAGGCAACCCAATGATTATATTTTATATATTTCTCTTTGATATTTTATGTTTTTTGTAGGTTGATGATCATAAGAAGTCACAAAATCCATTGAAAAAGCAAAAACAGAATGAGAAACAGGAAGAAAAACAGCACACCCTGGAGGAAGAACTCACTGGCGTTTAAACGCCAGTGAGGCTAGCAGTTGGGCATTTAACGCCCAGTCTGGCACCATTCTGGGCGTTTAACGCCAGAAAGGGGCACCAGACTGGCGTTAAACGCCAGAAAAGGGCAAGAACCTGGCGTTAAACGCCAGGAATGGGCACCAGCCCGGCGTTTAACGCCAGAATTGGCTCAAAACGTGATTTTTGACGCCATTTGGTGCAGGGATGACTTTTCCTTGACACCTAAGGATCTGTGGACCCCACAGGATCCCCACAAACCCCTCACCTATCAAATCCCATCTCTCTCTTCACCACTCACCTCCATAAAACCCCACTTATCTCACCATCCAACTTCAAACCACTACTTCTTCCCCTTTTGGCCTAACCACAAAGCCATCTCCCTCTCCTCCATTTCTTCTTCTTCTACTCTCTTCTTCCTTCTTTTGCTCGAGGACGAGCAAACCTTTTAAGTTTGGTGTGTAAAAGCATTGCTTTTTGTTTTCCATAACCATTTATGGCATCCAAAGCCGGTTCAACTGAGAAGGCATGACCTCAAGCCCATCTCTAAGAAAAGGATGGAGCAAACAAGAGACCCCTCTCATCAAGAAATCCCTAAGATATCTCAAGGGATGCACTTTCCTCCACAAGACTATTGGGAGCAACTGAACACCTCCCTAGGAGAATTGAGTTCCAACATGGGACTACTAAGGGTGGAGCACCAAGAACACTCCATTCTCCTCCATGAAATTAGAGAAGATCAAAGGATCATGAGAGAGGAGCAACAAAGACAAGGAAGAGACATTGAGGAGCTCAAGCATTCCATAGGATCTTCAAAAGAAAGAAAGAGCCGCCATCACTAAGGTGGACCCGTTCTTTAATCTCCTTGATCTTTATTCTTCTGTTTTCGAAATTATGCTTATGTTTGTCATGTTTGTGTCTTATGATCATTAGTGTCTTAGTGTCTATGCCTTAAAGCTATGAATATGAATCCATCACCTTTCTTAAATGAAAACTGTTTTTATCACAAAAGAACAAGAAGTACAGGATTTCAAATTCATCTTTAAAACTAGCTTAATTAGTTTGATGTGGTGACAATACTTTTTGTTTTCTGAATGTATGCTTAAACAGTGCATATGTCTTTTGAATTTGTGATTCATGAATGTTAAAATTGTTGGCTCTTGAAAGAATGATGAAAAAGGAGACATGTTACTGAGGATCTGAAAAATCATAAAAATGATTCTTGAAGCAAGAAAAAGCAGTGAATACAAAAAAAAAAAAAAAACAAAAGAGAAAAAGAAGGAAAAAAAAAAAGAAAGGGAGAAAGAGAAAAAGAAAGCAATAAAGTTGTGATCCAAGGCAATAAGAGTGTGCTTAAGAACCCTGGACACCTCTAATTGGGGACTTTAGCAAAGCTGAGTCACAATCTGAAAAGGTTCACCCAATTATGTGTCTGTGGCATGTATGTATCCGGTGGTAATACTGGAAGACAGAGTGCTTTGGGCACGGCCAAGACTCAATAAGTAGCTGTGTTCAAGAATCATCATACTTAACTAGGAGAATCAATAACACTATCTGGATCCTAAGTTCCTAAAGAAGCCAATCATTCTGAACCTCAGAGGATAAAGTGAGATGCCAAAACTGTTTGGAAGCAAAAAGCTACTAGTCCCGCTCATCTAATTTGGAGCTTAGTTTCATTGATAATTTGGAGTCTAGTATATTCTCTTCTTTTATCTTATTTGATTTTCAGTTGCTTGAGGACAAGCAACAATTTAAGTTTGGTGTTGTGATGGAGCGGATAATTTGTACGCTTTTTGGCATTGTTTTAATTTGTACGCTTTTTGGCATTGTTTTAGTATGTTTTTAGTAGTTTGAGTTGAGTTTTTAGTATATTTTTATTAGTTTTTAGTTAAAAATTCACTTTTCTGGACTTTACTATGAGTTTGCGTGTTTTTCTGTGATTTCAGGTATTTTTTGGCTGAAATTGAGGACCTGAGCAAAAATCTGATTCAGAGACTAAAAAGGACTGCAGATGCTGTTGGATTCTGACCTCCCTGCACTCGAAGTGGATTTTCTGGAGCTACAGAAGCCCATTGGCGCGCTCTCAACGGCGTTGGAAATTAGACATCTGGGCTTTCCAGCAATATATGATAGTCTATACTTTGCCAAGATTGATGGCCCAAACCGACGTTCAAAGTCACCTCAGGAATTCCAGCGTTAAACGCCGGAAACTGGCACCTAAATGGGAGTTAAACGCCCAACTGGCATAAAAGCTGGCGTTTAACTCCCAAGAAGAGTCTCTACACGAAAATGCTTCATTGCTCAGCCCAAGCACACACCAAGTGGGCCCGGAAGTGGATTTTTATGTCATTTACTCATCTCTGTACACCCTAGGCTACAGTTCTCTATAAGTAGGACCTTTTACTATTGTATTTTCATCTTGGTTCTTCTGGTTCCCTCTCTGGGGCCGAAACCAATGATCACTCTTGTTTATGTATTTTCAACGGTGGAGTTTCTACACACCATAGATTAAGGTGTGGAGCTCTGCTGTACCTCGAGTATTAATGCA